>NC_089582.1:53308288-53508867 GCF_019320115.1 Miscanthus floridulus
TGGTCCTTCGATTCCTTCTTCCTGAGCTGGCTTTCCGGTGTAGGTGACCTTGACAAGCTCGTCGGGGACACCTAACGTGACGAGAACTCGGCAGAGGGTCTGTGCAAAACCCCCGAGCTCACGTAGGTCAAAGGTAAGCTTGGCATGGTCCAGAGGTAGCGGTCCTAGAGGCGGCTAGTCGACGTTCATTGCCATCTGCATGTTTCAAGGGGACATGTGTTAGCAGGTCAATAAATAGATAAGCCTTGCATAAAAGCAAATGCAGGGTCAGTATATAACCGAAAGAAGGGTTGTCCATGTCCTATTCTATCGTCCATTTCTGAGGGTTTCGTCCTATGGTCAAGTATGGCTCTGATACCAACTGAAACAACCCCAATTTCCGCGAAGGGAAATCCACAGAGTTGAAGTGTAATAAGACTGTGGTAGATCATATTACCCAAATTCCAGTCGAATATCACATCCATACAACGATAATATCAAAGTACAAATAATGCGAAATTATATAAAATATTACATCGCCGCATTGGCGGAATCAAAGTAGCATTCATTCAGAACAGCTTGATAATAAGATCGCCAAACTCGAGCGTAGGCACGAACCCCTCAACCGTCAAACTCCTCGGAGCTATACTCCTCAGCAGAACTTGTATGCCAAAATTTATTAGTACGATTTGTACTGGCCACTCCCAACCCTATGAGCATTGCTTTGTGGAAATTGGATGCAAGTTGGATATAGTCAAGAGGAACCTATAAGGCTAGGGTTTCCTATGCATTTAGCATATCAATTATATAATAGTATAGTCAAGTTTTAACACCATTCCCACACCTATTCCACCCATTCCCATTCCAGAGCTAGGTTTCAATCCTAGGATCGATATACCACCATCTCCACACCATCACCAAACCATAACCATACCATCGCTCAGTCGACAGGCCAACTCCCTCTCGGCACTGTCTCAAGGCCCGTAGCCCCTGGCTACGACCGAACACTCTCTTCCAGGGGGACAAAAGAGAAGGACTCATCTCACTATCTAGTTTAAGCGAAACCTAGGAAAGGTCCATAGTCGACAAGTCGGCACATGTATCGATCGATCAACCATACACTCTGCAGAGGTTTTACATAACCACAAGATCCGCCTTCCTCGCTGACCGTCGTCAACTAGGCTGATTCCGGCCGCTTGCTAGCCTAGGATAATGCCACTCTACCATTCTGCCCTGGTTCACCCCAAGTCAAGTCTGGGGTGGCTGAAACTGTGAGTCATGAGCCGAGTCCACAAGGTCTCCATGAAGTCTCGGAAGGTTGTGGGGGGGGATCCTCCATGCCCCGTACCTCCTTACACTGTCCGCTATCAACCTAGCAGTAGTGGCAATATCCTACCAAGTAGTCCAGCCGTCCTGCACCATATAGGGCGAGTGGTACGTAAGGCTTCCCGGTTAATCTGAGTGCTAGTAAGTCCTTAGGGATGACCAAGCTAGAATGTCTCCATCAGGGTTCCCATTTACCGTGCCACCACAGCACCTCCATACCAGGCTCCACCCTTCACAGGTTCACACCCAGGGTCACCTCATATACCATTTACCCACCATAGGTATCCATTTCCAGGGGTGCCCAGGTAGCATCCCATAGCAAGACTTGCCCCAGGCTCGTCGTATACTCTAACTTGGTCGACACAACCCTCACCCTCCGCACACCCAAGTCATACAGGCAGCACTCTCCCCATAGTCCAGATAACACCAGTTTCCACCATGCATGTAGTATAAGCGTAGTAGAAGTATAAGTAATGAATTATATAGCAGTAAGCGTGTGTCTAGCCTAATAGCAGGGTATGCAGGGGTAAGGTTGCGTCAAGGTAAAGGCTTTCAAGCAAGCATACTACCATGCAAGTCCTATCATAATATGACTGTAGCAGTAAAGTAAAGCGATAGCAGTTCTATGTTAGCCATGCGTAATAGGTGCTATGAGATTGGGTGGGATGTGGCACCTTTAGTGTAGTCGTCTCCATTCTCCTCACGGTACTCATGGTCCTCGTCCATCAGGTTCTCCTCTGAGTCTGCATCGTTCGCATTATAGTCGCGTTAGTGACGTTTATAGAATAGCACAAAGAAGCAATGGAAATTCAATAGAGCCAAATGCACTCAAACATGGGTTCATTGCATAGAGCTTGATTTTAGATGAATTTTGGTCCTGGTTTCGTATTTTTTCGATGTCGTATGAATTAGTTATGAATTTCCGAAGTTTAAATCATTTCTGAAATTGGATAAAGGCTGAATAAATCCTGGGCTGACACGTGTCATGCTGTGGTTGGTCCACGTGGCTTGCTGACGTCAGCATGACGTCAGCATCATGGTTCCGAGCTGATAGGTGGGGCCTAGCTGATGTCAGCATGACGTCATCAACGTCATTCACACCAACAGGTGGGTCCGGTCAAAGTCAACGTCGGTCAACGGCGGGTCAACGGTCCACGGTCAACGGTCAACAGTCAGGGTCACTGACATGTGGGCCTAGGCTGCTGACGTCAGCAGCTGATGTCAACGTGACGTCTGTATGACGTCACCCTGGCTGCGTGGGCTGCTGACATGTGGGTCCCGTGTGACGTCAGCATGACGTCAGCGCCTGTCGTGTGGGTCCAAAGTGTTCGTATCACTGACATGTGGGGCTAGGTCAACGGTCAACGTTGACCAATCAATGATCAACACGGCCGGGTCTCAAACGGGCTTCGGGTTGGGCCGGTCTAGGACGGGCCGGGCCGAACACGTGGCGTGCTGTGGCGCAGCCACGTCACGGCCGTGGGCTCTTATTGGGCTTCATCCACAGCGCGGCTCACACCGTGTGGCTCATGGTGGACCAGCGCTCATGGTCCATGGACTTATGGCAGGGCGCATGGTGGACCAAGTCCACCGTCTCTTCTCCTTGGCTCGGCTCACGTGCACCGAGCTCACGCATGGGTGGCCGGCGAGGGGGTGTTCCCCTGTTTTCTTCTGCGGCGGTGCTCCCATCGGCGGTGAGTGCCCGGTGAGCCTCCGTGGCAGTGCTGGTGTCCGATTGGGGAGGGGGAAAGCTTCCCCGGGCCACGGCGGTCATGATCCTGAGGTCTAAGTGGTGGTCGAGGTCCTCCAGTGCGTTGGCCACGGCGGCCGGTGGCGAGGCCACGCACGCAGGCCCTCCAGTGGCTAGTACTGGGCAGATGAGGCTTCTACGGCTTCGTGTGGACGCGGTAAGGGCGTCCCAAGCTCGAGGCGGGGCTTCGGTTTCCCAGTGGCTGGTGGGGGCTCCAGCGGCCGTGGCGATAGGGTGACGGCGGCGATGCGCGGGTGATCAAGGGGGCTCCCGCGGGGTGGTCACGGCATGGTCGCGGGGTGTGCGTGGGTGCGTGTGTTCCTAGTGGCTGGAGACAAGGCGCTGGCCTACGCGCTCTCGGGGTGGAGCGCCATGGCCGATGGTGAGGTTCGGCGGCAGAGAGAGACCGGAAGGGGGGCTCACCATGGGTGGCATGGAAGAATGGATGGTGGTGCCGTGTCGATTCGAGGCTGTGTAGCTCCGGTAGCCGTGCAGTGCCGTGCCGAACCGCGTCGAGGACGAAACGCCGGTGTCGTCTTTGGCTCCGACGACCTCTTCCTCCGCGGCGGCTTCGGCGTTTTCTCCCCTTCCCCTTTCTTCCCCTTCTCCCCCTTCTCTCTTGGTTCGGATGTGCTATGGATGGCCACCAAGTGGCGGCGGGCGACGGGACAAGTGCTAGGGCAACCGAGGCCATGGCTTTATAGCCAGAGCTCCGAGCTCCAAGGCAGACGGCTGTGGATTGCGTCGAGCGCATCGAGCGGCATCGCGGGGCGTGGGTGGTTGGCACGGAGTTTGCTTGGGCGCGGCGCCAAGGGGGGGGGCAAGGCCATGGTCCGGGCGTGACCCCCTAGCCCGCTCTGCCATTACTGTCGGCCTCTGGTCGGTTGGCGGTAGAGCGTGAGCACGAGGAAGATGAGCAGGGGAAGGCTGTCATGCGGGGTCCGTTGGCAGCGACTGCGGGCGAAGAGAAAGGGGCGTGCGGTTGAGCAGCGCTCGGCTGACGTGCGGGGCCTAGTGGCAGCGACAGTGAGCGAAGGTGGGGAGGTGTGGGGCGTGATCGGTGTGCGGGGCTGGCCGCTGGGCCTACGCGTGTTGGGCCGGCTTACTGCGCGCTGGCGGGGCTGTGCTGGCGGGCCGAGAAGCTGGGCTGTGAGGCCTGAACTGCGTGTCCTTCTCCCCTTTTTCTTTTCTTTTCTGTTTTCTATTTTCTTTTTCCTCTCCTTTGTTCGAATTCCAATTTTGGTTTTTGGAATGTTTGAGTTCAAGGCTGGTGTACCTCATCCATTGGATTATTAGATGTGTGGTCCACAACACATTTATTTATATATATTAGGAACTCTATTTACTATTTTGTATACAATTATTCTTGGTCTTGACTAATAATTACTTTAAGGTTTACTTCTTTAAAGGTGTTGTTAGACATTACATAAAACAAATGGAAATCCAAATATCTATTTAAGTTGACAATGTATGCTATGTTCCATTAATCAGTAAGTAAATAATCATGATAACAATGGCATGTCATGCTCATGAAATTGTCTAGTTGGGTTACTTCTGATGCAACACTTAGGGTTGGCTCCTACAATGTCACTCATCATCACATGGGGGTTTTTAACAAAAATTTTGTAGTTGTGATTTTTGGTGTGTGGATTTTTGGGTTGTTACAGCGGCCAGGGCAGGGATGTCCGAGGTGGCGCCAAGGGCTCGGGCGAAGCCGGCTGGTGGAGGCCTAGTAGGGAGGGCGGTCGGTGGTGCAGGGGCTACGGCATCAATTGGAGCCATGGAAGGTTTCCTTCCCCAAATCGGGGTCCAGGGCGAGCCAAAGGACTTGATCAACAATGGTCAAGGGCGCAACGGAGTCTGCACCGCGACGAGGTGCGCGGCGGAGCTCCGGCGGTGGTCCGACATGGCTACGATGGCGCGAACTAGGGCAAGGCGGGGTTGACTGAGGCGTCCGGAGCTCCTATTCCTCCATCTTCTTGTGCGCGAGGCGTCCTACGGCAAGGCGAAGCTCTAAAGGGTGAGGTTGCTGCTTATGCGGGCCTCTGGGGGTCGGAACGGAATGAAGCCATGGTGGTCTATGGCCATGGCGTGCAGGGTGGTCGTGCCGGTGTTCCCGAGCCGCTAGGGGTCAGTGAGGCCAGGCCTTGGGCTTGTGCGTGTGCGGTGTGTGTGCATCGGGTCTAGGAGCAGGAATGCTCCGCCTCTACGTCCCCTAGGTGCAGGAACATGGTGGCATTCATGGCGAGTACGGCTAGCGCGGCAAGCGGCGAATGACGTGGCTCACCATAGGGTTCGTGGCGGTAGGATGGCGGTGCGGTGGCGAGGCAAGGCCGTGATGAGGCGATGCAGTGCTGTGCCGAGCAGCTACGTCGTTGTAGCTGATCGGGGCGGCGCTCCTGGCTCTGGCGAGGTCCGGTTCCTCTCCTCCTTCTCCGTTCCTCCCCTTCCTTCCTTCTTGTTTCCTCCACCCTTCTACCATTCTTGGTGTGGTGTTCTGGAGTGCCACCAGCGGCGGTGGGGTTGATGGGAACCCTAGGGCACCGAGGTGTAGTTTTATAGGCGGCTGGTGAACACTGTGCGCGGCAGATGGTGATCAAGGCGTCGGGGCGATCAGGCGGATGCAGGACGCTTGAGCGATCGCTGTCGATCCTCGGGTGGGCTCCAGAGGTCAGCGGTAGGCGCCAATTTTCCTTCACGGCCAAGGCAGGGCAGGGCGTAGGGGTGCGGCAGCGGCATGTGCTCTGTCGTGGCCGTTGGCGCGCATGGCTAGGTCATGCAATTCACGTGACTTGTGGGTCCCACGAGTGCTGTGCTGGCGTGCGCGAGGTCGTCGGATGGCCAGGGGGTGGAATCGGTCAACGGGGGAGTGCACGTTGCGCGCGCGCGCTGTGCCGTTCGGCGGCCAAAACAGGGGCCCGAGGGGGGGGGAACCGGTGGAAGGGATGACAAGTCGGTCCCACTTGTCATCCGCTGCGGGGAAAGGAATAGCGCACATGACATGTCCCTGCGTGGGCCATGATCGTGGGCCGGTCTGGTGGCTTGTTGGTCTGGTTGGGTTGGGCTGGCTCAGTTTCCCTCTCTCCTATTTCCTTTTTTCTATTTCTTTTTGTATTATGTTACACTTCTTTCATGTATATAAATCAAAGTGGCATATTTCTCCTTTGGTATAATGTCCCATGGTGATAAACATTGGTCATAGTATATGTTGGGATATTAATCCCATGTTTGTACATTTATTTATAAACAAATATTTGTTAGCTTTTATTAATCAACACATAAACTCAAATAAAATCCAAATCACCATGTTGAATATAATGCAACTTGATGTATGCTATGTGGTAAAATAAATTCAAGGTGATGAGGTGAGATACTTGTTCAAGTCATGTAGGTTTAGTTAGATTATGACTAATGCAACACTTAGGGTTAGCTCCTACAAATGTCACTCCTCATCACATGGGGTTTTTGAAGAAAAAATTTTGTAGTTGGGATTTTTGGTGTGTGGATTTTTGGGTTGTTACAATTGTCTACTTCCATTCCGATCATTTCGGTTAAGTCTATCTCAAACCTCCCTTCTAGTCCCTCTTCTTGAAAGAATTCTCCGTCATATGTGTTTGGGTCTAAGTTGTAATCTTCATCGTTTGGGACAGGCACTTTACCGTGTGGCGATACCCTGTGCACAATATCCCAACCCTTAAGATGCCTTATGGTTTGACACGCATATGGGAGATAATAAACTTGCGTGGCCTGTTGGGCCACAATATAGACATCATCTCCTAGTAAGACAGAATCACATCAAATTTTGACTAGCCCAAGATTAGAATATGTCCGTCTTGTTACTTCAGGATCAAACCAATGGCATTTGAATATGATGGGATTAAAAGGTTTGGAACCATGAAACTTGAGTTCGTATATTTCTTCAATTCTTCCATAATACTCGACCTCATCAACGTCGGGTGTAAAAACTCTGGAACTTGTGGTTCTTTGATTGGGCCGACTCTACTCGTAGCTTGTTGTGCGAAAGCGATATCCATTCACGTCATAACCAGAAAATGACCTGACCCTATAGGCAAAGCCATCGGCAATCTGTCTCAACTCGGCACGCATAGACGCATCCCTCTAGCCCTACAAGCTCAAGCAGGATATATCGTTATATTATTCGCACGTACGATTAACTTGGAATGTCAAACTAAGTACGAGCCAAATTGGACGGTACCTTCCGTTTGAACCAAGAAATGAAATCGGGCATTCCATTTCTCGCACCCTGTCTAAGAAGGGTATCTACCTGCTGCGGGGTAGGATCCCTTGATTGACGCCAGAATTCATGAAGAAATTCCCTGTACCAACGAGAAACAAGGGGGTTGGATGTAGAACAGTGACGGCATATTTAACAAGTTCGTCGAGAACTTATTGCATGTGCGGCGCCACTTCATCAAGGTTGGTCAACACGTATAGCATGATATGGCGCCACTCTTCATGATTCAAGGTCTTGGGGGTTAATGCACTTGTGCTTCTGAGTTGCCCTCGAAAAAGGCTGAGGTTCGATTCATTTTCACCAGCATTGTAACGAGGGGGTGGATTATGCACGCTAGGGAGGTTGTCACCATAGTATGTTGTTGTGAAGTTCACCACCTCCTCCAGAATATATGCCTCTGCAATGGAAGCCTCGATTTTGCATTTATTTCTACATTTCTTTCGAATAACCTTTAGACATCTCTTGATTGGATAGCACCAACGGCCCTACACGGGCCCCCCATTCGTGCCTCATACGGGAGGTGCAAAATCAAATGCTGCATCGGATTGAAGAAGCCGGGTGGAAAGATCTTCTCCAACTTATAGAGCAACACAGGCGCCAATCTTTCCAAGTCAGCAATCATGGGCCGATATAACTCCTTGGCACAAAGCTGGCGAAAGAAATAGCTCAACTCTACTAGCACTAGCGAGACATGCTCAAGGACATAGCCTCGAACCATCGCTGGAAGAAGCCGCTCAATCCATATGTGGTAGTCATGACTCTTCATCCCTAAGACTCGCATAGTAGATAAGTTCACTCCCCTCCTCAGATTAGCAGCATACCCATCAGGGAACATTAACATCTGCATCCATTCTAGTACTTCCCTCCTTTGGGGCTTGCTCAAGACAAAATCGGCCTTAGGCCTTCTCCATGTCTTGCCATGACTAGAAGGCTTCATATGTTGGTTTGGTCTATCGCATAACGTTGCCAGATCCACTCTAGCCTTAACATTGTCCTTTGACTTGTCAGGAATGTCCATGATTGTTGCCCAAAGTGCCTCGTCGACATTCTTTTCAGTGTGCAGTACATCAATGTTGTGTGGAAGGAGAAGGTCATCAAAATAGGGGAGCCGAGTCAAGCCCGACTTATGAGTCCACATATGTTGCTCTCTATATCCCACAAACCACCTTCTAGATTGACCATGATACCATCTATCTATTCACGAACCGTGGCACCAGTCATTATCGGTGGTGCAGGGTCTATCACTACGACACCTTTCGTAAAGTTCTTGATGTCTCGTCTGAATGCATGGTCAAGAGGGAGGAATTGCCGATGTTTGTCGAACGATGAATACTTACCACCCTTCTGCAACCAAATGAACCTCAGACCTACCTTGCATACTGGACATGGAAACTTTCCGTGAACACACCAGGCGTAGAATATCCCATACGCCAGGAAGTTATGCAGGGAGTAGTGGTACCAAACATGCATTTTGAAGTTTTTCTTTGTAGCTCAGTCGTATGTCCATACCCCTTCCTCCCAAGCACGGACCAATTCATCAATCACAGGCTCCATGAACACACCCATATTATTCCCCGAGTGTCCAAGAATTATCAACGATAAAAATACGTTCTGTCGTTGAAAGCATACGTCGGGGAGGAGATTGAGGGGGATAACGAACACGGGCCAACATGTGTATGGGGTAGCCATCATTCCATAAGGATTGAACCCATCTGTTGCTAGTGCAACACGTACATTATGAGCCTCTTTAGCTTTCTCATGATGAATTCCATCAAAGTGGGTCCATGCTTCACCATCGGATGCATGTACCATCCTGTTAGGATTGTATCATTTGCCATTTTTGTGCCATGTCATCTGTTTCGTGGATTCCTCAGTCATGTATAGTCATTGGATCCTCAGTAAGAACGGAAGGTGTCGTAGGATTGTCACGGGAATGTCAAGCTACCTCTTTTGGCCATCACCAGAATCTACCTCCAGGAACCTAGAGGATTTACACTTTGGACAGTACTTTGCTTCCACATATACTTTCCTAAATAGGACGCACCCCTTCGGGCAAGCATGTATCTGCTCATACGGCATCTTAAGTGCACAAAGGAGTTTCTATGACTCGTGCATGCTCTTTGGCAGAAGGTGATCCGCCAGAAGCAGGCTGCCAATAACTGTTAACATACCATCGAAGGCATCTCGACTCAGGCTATACTGGGACTTTAATGCCATTATGCGTCCAATGGCATCCAGTTGAGAAACCTTAGTCTGGCCGTGAAGGGGTTTCTGTGCCACGGCAAACATGTCATAGAACGCCTTTGCGGTTGCCTCTGGCTCCTCCTCCGTACGTCCTTCAGCGAACTGTGCCTCATGATAATCATTTAACAAGTCTGCTACCCCGGCATTAGCGTCATAATCCTCGACGCGTGGTCTCACCACCTCCTCTCTCATATGATCGGCTTCACCATGGTAGACCCACCAGATATAGTCTGCCGTAAATCCATTCTTCCAAAGATGTTCCCCCATGACCTTCTTCATTTGTCTTTTCCTGTTTGCACATTTGCTGCAGGGACAGCAAATTTTACTCGCTCCTTTAGCAGCCACGCCAAATGCCCATTCCAAGAAAGCATCGGTCTTGTCAATCCATTCATTGGTGACCTGACCCTGACTTGTGCGGCCCATGTACATCCACTCATGGTCCTCCATCCTCTAACATATATAGCGATGAGTAATACAAACATCAATTGCATCTACACGACGTTCCTACTATCAATAGCAAAGAGGTCGACTTCGATTTGCAAGCATCGTACGTGACAACTTGCGTGAAACCTCCTCATTTTTTTATCACAGCCTCCACATATGATATCTTGACATCTTGACAAGTTTCATGATTTTCAGACTTCGTTTGCTTTTTATAGAATTTAAAAACAACTCGACCGCAAGTTCGTGGTCATATTTCGTGAACAAGATGTTCGAAATTGGTGGTCTGTTCCTGGATACGGCCTCACATTATACTAAATAACATGAATATCATTTTTCCATTCATTTTTTTCACTATTCGAATGACTAGCAGTTATAATTTGAATTATACAAGAAAATTCAATTCAATGAAATAAATTAAAGAAATATAGAAAAAGTCCAAGAAATGTGCCATATTGGAACATGGAGTACCAGGGATTGTCTGAGGACTGCAAAAAAAGTTTGGAGGTCAAAAGTGAAAAAAAATATGGTTTGCCGAGTGTCAAAAAATGACACTCGGCAAAGGAGCCTCTTTGCCGAGTGTCAGGAGAAGACACTCGGCAAAGGATTAACGGCGACTGTCGGTCGTTAACGGCGGCGGCCCTTTGCTGAGTGTTATTGTTTGACACTCGGCAAACCTGGTCTTTGCTGAGTGTTATTCTTTGCCGAGTGTTCGGCACTCAGTAAACCACCTTTTTGCCGAGTGCCATTTGTTTGCCGAGTGCTTTCTCTCTAGCACTCAGCAAACAGCCTCTTTACCAAGTGCTCGATAAAAAGCACTCGACAAAGTCTGGGACACTCGGCAAAGAAGCCGTCTCCGGTAGTGGGGTGGGCCTCACCTCAACTGTACGCTAAGTCTATCTCCAACAACAACGTCCAAAATACAAGACTCATTCGTCCTTTAGCTAGCGCTATAGGTAAAAGGTTCAATACTTATTCGGTATCTTCTCCAACAACTAGACCCAAAAGAGAATCCTTACTGCAAATGGGTTTTCAAGAGAGAGGATGTCCATATTTGGATTGTGCCTCTCAGGCAACTCAAAATAGGTCTTCCGTATAGATACTCTGTTGGAGGCTGATTTAGGTGTCTTGCTACCTATTTTAGGTTTGGTTGTCTATATGGTTCCTTGTTGGAGATGGTGTAATCCGAGCTGCTATTCATTGTTTTGGCTTCTACCAAAATTATCCCAAACAAGGTTCATGTGAAGGTGCCCCTTTTGGTCGGGCAGGCGTCGGTGCTGCGGGTCCAAACACCCCCGCCGTGGCTTTGGGGCTGCTGCCAATGCTGTGCCCCGCATTGACATTAGGGGACAGGGATATACTATTCCACCTTCGCTGGAGGACGGTGGCCAGGCTCCACATGACATAGCACTCGCAAACTTCATCCATTCAATAACCAAACCTGTACAGCGACCCTTCTTCCTTCATAGTGTCGGTATTTTGTAACCAACGAGTGAATTTTACGAGTGTCGTGCTGCTCTAAGAAGACGATGATAGCACTCAAAGACATAAATAATTATACTAGTTTAGGTCGGAGCTCTACGTCCAGTCTCAGAGATGGTTGCGAGTTCGTGTTCCTCGGTTCAAGTGCTCTGAAGTCTTACAATGGGGGTGTGTAAGCTAAGAAATTCGAGGTAGGAGGGGTCAGGTGAAATAAACCCTGAATGGAGTCTCAAGATTTCGTCCCCCTGGAAGGGAGGCCTGGCCGCCCTTATATAGAGTTCGGGGGGCAGGTTACATGTGGAGAGATGGGTTCTCCCGACCCAAGTGGCCGAGAGCCCGAGGGAAGGAGAAGCAAGTGAACTTGGCCAGCAAGCCATCATGTCTTGTCCTAGCGTCATCGCACGTTCAGGTATGGCCATCGTCGTGGTCGTCATGGTCTTGCTCCCCATGCCGTGGCATGGCATGGCATGGCGCTATAGTGTCGGTCGTGTCGGCACTATTGGCATGGCGGTGGTTCACCAACTGTCCTGTGTGACGTGGTCTCGCAGTGTCCTTTGTCATCGTCTCCTATTCTTCTAGTGGCGTCGTGGCGGCAGTGAGAGAGCAGGCGACTGCTCTTGGGTCGTTGGTCGCCTTTCCGGGTAGTGATGCCGCAGACCTAGACCTTGGGTTGCCAGGTCGAGGCCCCCGGTGGCTTAGTAGATCTTGTGAAGTCAAGGCCGGGGGCGTGCGACCCATCCCGTAGTGGGTGGGGCCGTATGCCTGTCTTGTCGGGCTGTCTTTGGATGGTGCAGTGCCATATAGGCCGTCACCGCCCCACGATGTTGTCTAGTATGTGCAGGGATGACGCCTGCCCCGAGATCTCGCATCCTGAGAGATGGTCATCCTCTCTACCCTGGCGGGGTGAGTAGAGCATGCCGGTCTCTATCAGGGTTGGTGTACCCGGTGGCGTCCACCCTCTCCCCATCCTTTCCTAGGGGTCAAGACGGGGAAGAGGTCGAGCGTTGACTATGTAGCGTGCAGCGGAAGGAGAAGGGGGAGGTTGCGGTGGACCATGTGACTTGGAGTCCGGCCTGGGTCCTGTGTGGCTTAAGTGGGCCGCGGTTGTTAGGCTCTAGCTGGCTAGGCCGCCCGAGCGGCTTACTATTCGGTGCCCTAAGATACCCGGGGTATCTTGACCCCGTCACATAGTAACATGGGCCAGTGAAGCCACGAAGGGAGATGGAGTCGGGCAAGCCATCTCGGTGCAGCGCTCATCTAGCAGTCATTGCTTGGCCGCGTGGTGATGCACAAAGCAGAGCAAGGCAAGCGCTCATGAAGAGGTTGGGCATCACATAGGAGGAAGGTGAAACTATGGAGATGACCTTGTTGCGCTACGTCAACCTCTTCAAAGACCCGTTGTCCGATGTTGTCATCAAGGCACTAGTGGAACTCACTGGCCTCAACGAACCAGCCATGTCGAAGCAAATCGTGACATAAGGCTTCCATGCACCATCTGCACTGCTTGAGGACTCGTTCACGCCATGCTAGACCAAGTTTTTATAGATAGGAATAAACGACGACGCAAGGCGAGACTCGGTAAATAATCTTCTTGGAGATACTGGATGACTGTGAGAAGTTAGAGCTGCTCTTTTGCTGTTTGTGATAAGCTTGGCAATGAGAACATGCGGTGGGCACTATTGACGTTTTGTGTTACCTTGCTTGTAAGTGGGTTGTCGTGTGTCAGGGCTTTGTGTTCTTGGGGTCTGTGTATTAATTTGTGCGTATGTAAGGTTTTTAGGCTCGGTTTTTCCTTAAAATCTAGGTGAATTCTATTCTTCTTAATTTAAAAGCAGAGCTCATGCCATTACGTTCAAATTTTTTTATCCAAATAGACAAAGTCTATGACAGCGTTTGGTAGAGCTCCAAGAGCCTCTTCGGGAGCTATTTCCTGACTCCGTTTGCCAAACGCGTCGACAGGCCCCAACTCCACGATAGAAGTTCCACAAATTACGCTGAGAGAAGTCAGGAATGAAAGACGAAGCTAAAAATTGTGGCTTCATCCTGCTTTGTCATCAAATTTGTGGGCGCTCAGGGCGAATTTGCCCTGGACTTAGGGAGAGGTGCTCGAGCCAGCGTGGGCGGAGAGAGCTCGAGCGCTATCACTCCCGCTGTATGCCACCATCGCCGCTCCCACACACCGTCATTGCGTGCGCCAGCCTTACGTTGGAGCCCATGGCCGTCACCCTTCTGCATGAGCCCATGCGTGAGCGGTTCATCCCCTTCTACTAGAGCCCACGATCGCCACTGTGCACGGGGAAGAGATAAGTTGGAGAGGGAACAGGAGAAGAGTAAAATAAATAAGGGGAAAAAGGGAAAAAAAGGACAGTATAGACAATTTGTTGTTTTTTCTCATCGGGAGAAGCTATTTTACTAAATGTTTTTTTCTAAAACAGCTTCAACTCCACCAACGTAGCTGCTCCATCATCCAAAGCAAAAAAAAATGCTCCACTAATGAAGCGTACCAAACGGGCCCTATGTATTCAAAAGAATCTCATATCCCATTGCAACATCAAATTCAATTTATTCTATTTCTCTCTAAATATGTCTATACCTAATATAAACTCCCAAAAATTCTTACTCCAAATTTTAGTTCATCACACTCTCTCTCCTATGTTCATTTACTTTCGGAAGCATAAGAGTGTAGCCAGTTTTTGTAAGAGCGGTAGTAGGTGATGAACTAGAGATTAGATTTCTAATTCATTTATTGTCTCGTCCGTTATCTTAGCTCATAACTCAAGGCATGTGCAACCATGGTGCAAAGTCTTATTCCAAAACATATTAGAGCAGATTACGTAAGATATAAATTCTATTGTAAAAATAGACATGTTTGCTAATATATATCTAACAATAAAGAGATTCTCTCTCCTTTAGTCGTCTCCTCCTCACTCTCAGCCTCTTTTGTTCTATTACTTAGTCTCACCCTCTTCCTCCATTCCTCAATCCAGTCGTCTAGAGCTAAAAAAATAGTCTCACTTACTGAGCCAGAGCTTATACACGTCGTGACACATATTGGGCCGTGAGAGCATGTAGCTCGTCTTTCACCTTTCTCAACTTTAAATGTGCACAATAATCATATATATAAACTGAGTCAATCTCTAATTAATTTCTTGAATAGCATTATTTTTCTTGCATGGTACGTGGCATATAAGGATTATTTTTTTAGATTATTATACCTCCCGTTATGATTCTAGGCTGATTTTCTTATGTCTGTATGTTTTGGGCCTAGGCGCGCATCCGACTTTGGTAGGTGGTCTTCCATTATGTTTTCTTCTGTTGAGATTAATTAATTAAGTGATCAAATTGTTAAACTCATCATTAGCAGATGGTTTCCTGTAGACATAATAGATAGGCACATTTTCATAGGTAGGCACCTTTTCATCTGAGTCGCTGACAAGGCAACTGTCTATTGTATATAAACAATACTGTTCATCAATGAGAATACACATCCGCTTTCATCTAACACGTTATCAGACACGCTGCTTTCACCGCTGATGCTGAGAGGCAGAAAAGGAAGGAAAGAGAGTTCACTGGAAACTTCGCCGAAGACGTCGCTGGCGTCGCCGTTTCCCAAGGTAGAAGATGGCAAACCCCATACCTTCCATGAACGTCATGGTTGATTCGATCACCGACGCGGTGGAGTCCGCCATCCATCGTGGCCACCATACCAGAGGCCTTCGCCGCTTCATGCTCTAGGGCGCCGTTCGCCGTGCCCTCCGGGACATCTCCGACCACCGCATCCCTCCTCGCCGCTTCCACGGAGTCCGCACTGGAGGGAGCAGTGGCCGCCGTTCGTCGCCGCGCCCGTCGTCCCCGCTGCAGTTCGCCCCCGGCGTCTGCCCGAAGCATGGCCCAGCCATGTTCATTAGGCGCTTGGGGGCGCCGACGGAGACACCGCCAATGCCGTCGATGCTGCCGACCCCGCCGGTGACGCTGCTGCCGCCACCACCACCGCTGTCGTCGACCGCACTCCCACTGCCTTGGAACGGAGGCGGTGGCTCCATGGTCATGTGCCGTGGCACCCCTCCGCTCCCCAACCGCAGCGCCGGTACGGAGGCTTGGCTGCCCGACTTCGCCTACGATCTCAACGTCGCGCTTCCACCGCCACCTCCATCGTCTGGGCCATGCTCCTAAGCCGACGTGGCGTCCAATCGCCACCAGAGCCTACGCCGGAACGTCCTCCCGTGCGGACACGCCATTGGCGTCGGGTTCATCCTCTCCTCGGATGAGGAGGGGGCGGCTCCCCGCGTCTGAGCGGCCTCAGAAGGGCCGGTGGGGGTGGATCCGTTGTTCCCGGCTCACAACGACGGCCCCTGTGGCCGGAGCTCGCCGGAGATGGGCAGGGTCCACTCTGTGGCCGGCCTCCATGGCCGGAGTAAGCGCCTTGGCCCGAACCTGCCATGAGAGGAGGGGGAGGAGGGACAAGAGGCACATGATGGCGACAACCCACATCTGGAGGCTCGACGATGGCAACTGGAGCAGCAGCAGCGGCGAGCGACGGCGGCGACGGCTGGAGGCGTTGCGGCGGTGGCTGTTGGGGCTGGGCGCCGGCCTCTTATAAGCCCGCGTCGGAGGGGGCGGCTTGCTGGGCCGAATCGGTGGCCCAGGCCCAGGTTGTGGCCTACGCGCGCACCGCCCCGCAGCGCCTAGCTGGCCGCGCCCTTGGCCTCATGGTTGGGCCACGCGCCTAGCTACTTGGCTGGGCCGCGCGTATGGCCGGCTAGCTGGGCCGCGCGCCTAGCCTGGCTGTTGGGCTGCCTGCTTGCTCGCCTGGGCCAGACCTGCCCTGTCTTTGTGTCTATGAGTTTTTATTTCTTAGTTATTTTTCCTTTCAACGGTATTACAATTAATTAGCATATGGTTTAGCTAATTTCATTTTCTGCAAGAACATCAGTTATTTGTATTGTTTGATGTTGCTCTGTACCTTCTGTACATTGTCATTGTATATATATATATATATATATATATATATATGTGTGTGTGTGTGTGTGTGGTTTGGTTTTATTATATTACAATACAATATGTGATTCTATTATATTTTAGAGTATGTTGGTGCACCCAAACTCAATTTTGCACCACATACATATTACACTTGTTCTTGTGACTTTGATTATTAAATTGGAATATGTTGGTGCACCCAAACCCCCTGTTTTGCACCAACATATATATTGCATTTGTATTTTTATAATAGAATTGGGTATGTTGGTGCCCCAAACCCCTTTTTGCACCACGTACATGTTAAATTAGCTAGTGATTTAGATGCAATTTAACAAAGTTATCCACAGAATTAGAAAACTTTAATTACTATAGGTTTAAAATTGCAATATATATCTTGATTATTTTGGTTAATTAACACAAGGTAGTGGAGTCTATGGCATTGGCTGCGTTTAATTCCTTATGAATTATCTTGCCTAGAGACCGTGCCATAGCAGTGATCAAATCACCCATTACTAAGAGGTTTACGTCATGTTTCTCTTAAACTTGATGATTACCTATACTGTGTTTTTACTCAAAATAATAGTTTTGGATTGTTATAAATGGTCTACATCCACGCGATGATTACTATTTTTATCATATTATTTTGCTATTACACAAGATGGTAGAGTCCTAAGCAATGGTTGCGTTTAATTCACTTGTGAATTATCCTGCCCAAAGACCGTGGCAGCAATATATTTGCCGACCATAAAGATCTACTCTTTGTCTTTGATTTAGAGGCTATCTGTCTTGTGTATATCAAAATTTTTTGATGATTTGTTGTATGGTCTACACAATTTTGTGATTACCTACAACACTTCAAAACTATGATAAGATATAAACTTTAAAAATATTGCATTTAGTATTACAACATTACCATGTTGATTTTAATTTATCATACGGTAGATTAATTAATCCATGGTTGTCCACGTAGGATCATGGCCACTAAGGAGTTCGAGAAACTCATGTTAAATAGTAGCAATTACCCTACATGGGCTTCTGATATCAAGATAGCGCTTGTATCTTGTAGTCTTTTGGCTACAATTTAGGAACCCCAAACCGGGGTTGTCCTGCAAGATAAGCAAACCTATACTGCTTTGGCTTTGCTACGATTTTATATTCATAAGGACCTTAAACCTGAATCCTTTGTGATTGAAAATCCTCGCGAATTATAGGTCGCTCTTAAAGAGCGATATGAATAGCAAAAGGAACTTATTTGGAATCATTTATGTCTCCAAGATTTCAAATATGTGGCAGACTATAATCACGATGTTCATAGGATTTGTTCTAAGTTAAAGTTTTGTGAGAAAGAGCCAATGGATGCAGACGAGATAGAGAAAACACTCTCTACTATGCTTCCGTCTGATAGAGTATTGCAACAGCAATACAGGGCTCATAATTACCAACTTTATTCCCAGCTTATTCATACATTGACTCAGGCAGAAAAACATGATAAACTTCTTCTGAAGAATCATCATAAGCGCCCTGTTGGTTTGGCGCCTCTGCCTAAGGTTCACAACGTACAGAAAAATAATATGAATAGTTCAATGGATCTTTTCCAAAGAATAAAACTGGTAAACGCAAACACAACAGGAGACAAAGGCCTAATTCAAACAAGAGGAAGAGGGACAATGCGAAATCCAAAAATGACAATAAGTGTCATAGATGTAGAGATTTTTCGCATTTTGCCAAGAATTTTCATCCACCTAAGCATCTGGTTGCTTTGTACCAAAAGTCATTAAAGGAGGTCAAGCCAGCAGGAGACACAAGATATGAGGCACACTTCAATCTTGCATCTGAGGCTGTCCTGAAAGAGAGTTGTTCCAATCAGACCCCAAAAGAACAAGTGAACAACAATTCTCTTAATATTGAAGAGCACCTTCCATCGACGGACAACATGCTCCTAGACCTTAGTTCTAGAGACATGTTAGGAGATTTGGAGTAATCTCGGTCAAGCACTGATATCTCATTAGATACATATGTTGTAATAGTTTAAGTCATACATGTAACACCCCTGGTGTTACGATCTTGTTTAGCACCGAGATTTAGGCCTAAGAAAAATTTTCAAAACGAGTTTTTCGGATTTTTGATTTAAAACGTACTTGAAGTGATAAGTGAATCCTGTGTGACTCAGTTTTGTGGACTCAAATAAACGCCCAAGTTAAATTACTTAGTGTGTAAAGATATTTAGAAATGTCTGACAACAATTCTAGCAAATAGATAGCGAATGGTTGGTTCTATTAGATTAAGCATGAAAAGCAATTTTTATAAACAAAATAAAATATAACTTGTATTTAGTACTTGAATAAATCTGGAGGGCAAGTTTAATAGATAAAAATGCACCTCTTGTTTTGGTGAGTAAAAGTTATTCAATAGTATATATGATAGCTCAAAAATAATATCCGAGATTTAAACTAGAACTTTTCATGAGTTGGCGAGAAATTGGATGTATGTTCGAAAGGTCAATTTTGGCAAATTATGTTGAGCAAAATAGTTCTATAGTGATCAAGTATTTCGCTTATATGGGTTAGTATGTAGTACGGGCTAGGTCTTAATATACTTGTTAGTGGAAATCGACAGGGTTTAGAACTTTTAGAAATTTGGGCAAAAAGCGCTAGTGGATGTTAGTTCAAAACTAAAAGTTATAATGTTCTAAGTCAGAAACGATAATAGATAGTGCTATGTTGGAATTTAAATTTCGACAAACATACCTCAACACTAATGTTATGCTTTTGCACAGTTGGTTGCATCGGGGTAAGTACTTGAGCATGGGATAGGTCGTAGTTGCGTTGGGGGTTACGACGATCACTCTAAAATTAACCGAACTTCACTAGAACGCGTTGGGGACGTGTCGTTGGCACTCTGTTCGTGAACTAGCAACTGTCGTGAATGATCTCGGCCGCTCACCTCAACTATCTCGTCCCGCTCGTTCTCGGCCATTCATTCCACCTACCCGAGCTACGGCTGCTGCGTACTGCATTCGCCCGACTTTTTCTCTTTCACGGTCTCTGCCCCTGTTGTCTGCCTCTGCTAGTGTTGCTTGCCTCTATTGCCTATCTCTGCTGAGCTGTATACCCGTCGTTGCAACGCCCGTGTTGCCTTGGCCTGCTCCCCACGCTGATGTCGCCGTGCCGCACCAACCACCTACCCGTCGTCGGCTATTCCCCCACCGCATGCGTGAGTCCCACGGCCCGCGTTGGACCAGCTACTCCCCGGCGCTATCCATCCAAAGTGCCTCCTACGCCGAGCCGCCGCCGTCGCGCCGTGCCACCCGCCCGCCGTTGCCCGGCCCCCGCGCTGAACCCGCTGCTCTAGGCGACCTCCTACCGGCACCTACGGCCGATCCCGTCGCCGGCCGTCGCATGCACAGGTGTGCCCGAGTCCCGCGCCGCGTCTCCATCATGTCGCGCCGCAACCAAGCATTGCCGCTGCGCGCGTGAGGGGTGCGCCACCGGCCATGCCAGTCGACCTATGGCCACCCACGCATGCGGCCAGAGCCGCCGACGCCCCATGCGCCACCCCGCCATCTCCATCGATCGGCGCACCACCTCCCCTACCGCAGCCGCGTTCGGTCACCATGCCACGCCGCCACCGCAAGTCGCCCCGCTACTGTGGGCCACCTCATCCCGTGCTGTTGGCACCCTAGGATGCGGGCCAATTCCACGCACCCTAGGATGCGGGCCAATTCCACGCACCCCACGGCCGATCCTCCACCACCGTCGTGCCTTTCCTATGCCGAATCGGACACCGGTGATGGCTCCCCTCTATGTGCTCTATTTCAAGGTAGAAAAGGAACTCAAGTGTTAATAGCACTTTTTACTGTGTTCACTTTGCAAAAATGCTAGACTCATAAGTTTACAAATTTGGGCTTAGTTAATTTTAGGGAAACTCAAGGGCCTCTTCGCAATTGTACTGCCACCTTGCCTGGCCGCGTGGGCCGGCTTGCTAGGCCGCTCGCGCCCCACCCCCGCATTGGGCCACACTCGCCGCGCCTAGGCCGCTCGCGCCCACGCGCTGGGCCAGCCTGTTGTCGTCGCGCCATGGCCGCTCGCACCCGCCTTGTCTAGGCTGCCTTGGCCGCTGGTCCAAGCCGTGCTGGGCTGCTTCGAGCCCAAGGATCCTTTTTCTTTTTCGGTGTTTTGTTAGTTTTAGTAATCAGCTGAATGCTTAGAAATTCATAGTAAATAGTAGAAAATCATAAAAATGCCAAACCAGTTTCATTAAATTTCTAAAATCATAATCTACCTGATAGGGTATTTCGTTCGTATGGGTTCAATATGTTTTTAGGGTTGCTCTAATTATTTTAAAATGTTTAATATTGTTAAAATGTGAACTTATATGAATTTTCGTGATAAATCGGTGACAGTGTTGACTCTGAAAATTTTTACAGTAAATTACTAATATTATTAGTTGCTCACTGTAATTTTTGTAGCTCTAGAATAATTAGTTGCTAGATAGATAATGATGTCCCATTTCGAATAAAGATTAAATCGATAGAACGGAATAACGAAACAACTTGGGTTTGTATAATTAAAACACTTGTGGAAAAATGACATCTTTCTCGATGATATTGATGCGTAGATTAGTACGTTAGTCATTTGAGCTAGCTTGTTAGTTCATAAAATGTACTATGTTTTAAGTGTTGTTGTTGCCTAGTTAATTAACTGTTGCACCATCTCTGCATCGCATTGCATATCATAATAGAAATGATGGTGGATCAGTGGTATCACATGGAGTAGCTGAAAAGATGGTGCCAGGGATCAGGACACAAAGATGAAATGCTAACTTTTGGTTATATTTTACCCAGGCAAGCCTCGGTGCATAACCCCTACTTTTTCTACACTTTAAATTATATTTGTGCATTAAGTTTTAGGGAGTTGAATGAAACCCACTTGCATATATAAATCTTTATCCTATGAGTCTTACTAGTATTACAGGATCATATAGATTGCTATGCTACAGGACTCCGATAGAAGTCGAGTGATTGCCTGTCACTCGCGAGAGATAGGAAATATATTATTGTTGATACTATATTATTATCACTCATGATAAAATGGTGGAAAGGAAAAAATGGAGACCAGGTAGGAATATGGTATGGGTATTGGCGGGTGTAAGAGGTTGTGTCCTGCAGCTAACAGGGCATAGCTTGGTTACACTTTTTCTCTATCTGTGTCAGTTAAGGACCGGCCGTTGCATTGGGTTCTAGGCAGATCACAAACTTATTATCCTAAGCACATACTTGGGTATGGGCGCAGGGAAGACTTGTTACTCTCTTGTTATGGGTTTTGGCTCTTTCCAGACCGACTTTTAGAGTGATTTTTGGGTGGAGGTCCTTGCACCGCATTGAGTCGAGGACTCAGGGGCAGGGGCTTGGAGTCCAAGTTTGGACGGGGACCTGGACCCCATGACAGGAAGGTAGTGGGTTGGTCCTGCTTGTGCCTGGGGTACAAGCGGGGCGTGTCTTTCAGGGTACCTAGCTGGGCACATTGATTCGCGAATCGCCAGACAATCCGGTATGGCATGTCTACAGTCTAACAACATAGTAAGAACTAGAAGATGAAAGATGGTAAAATGATTCTGATTGCTTATCACCTGCTTGAAAGTAGCACAGGTGCTTACATAGAATGGTTAGTTAATGAACTAATGATGACTGCTAATAAAATCGAATATAAGGACGCACACTTAGTAATGCTTCCTACAGATACAATAAACCCACAAGCTAGATAGCCTTGCATATCCTTGGAGTCTTTTTTTTTCTTCTATCGGGTAAATCTTGCCAAGTACAACTGAGTACTCAGGGTTTTATTTCTCCCTGTTGCAGGTGACAGGCGGATGCTAGAGCTGACCCTTGTGTGTGGATTCCTCCTGGTGGGCTCAGAGGGGATTTCTTTACGCTACGATCGTAGTTTTTATTTATAACTCTTATTAAATGTTTTATAAATGGAAGTTTTATAATCTGTTGTCATAGTTTATATATCAATGTTTCATCGTGTCAGGAATAGATATTTATTTCCACTATAACTCTGATTGCATGTTTATATTCCACTGTTAAATTAAATTGTTCATAACTTCTGATAACATGATCATATTCTGCTATTATCAACAGTAAATATTAGACTCTGATGTTGCATAAAAAGTGATGTAAGAATTGGCTAAAATGTTGTAAGCTTTATTCTCTCATTTGTGATCCTGATGGGAAAATATGGATTTTTGGGTTCTCTCTTGGGGTGTGCTCGACGGAACCGTGTAATTTGGTGCCCTCCCTTGAGTACTTAGTGTCTAATGGAAGGCGAGTACTCCTAGGAGGCATTAGATTAGACGGTTCTGCCACAATACAGACATATAGTTGTTTTGGGTTATATTATTTAGTGTGCTTGAGAGTTGTTCAAACTTTAGTATATTGTTGATTAAGTTGTACCAACTCATAGATATTGTAATATCATACTATTGTACTTGATATTCAATATATTGTATGTATAATTCTATATGTTACATTTGAGTATTTTAATTACATTGGTTTTACATATAGATGTCGGTTGATCTCAATCCAAAGGAGGAAGAATTATGCCTTGTGGACTCATGCACCACAAACTCTATACTTAGAGAGATAAAATATTTCCAGACTCTTAAGAAAAGAGAAGGAAATATTATGACCATCGCGGGTCATGATGCGTTAATAGTTGGTTCCAGAAGAGCCACTATTACTCCCCCTATGGGTACAAAAATTACGATGGAGGATGCCTTGTTGTATCCCAACTCGACTCATACCCTTCTAAGTTTTAGAAACGTCCGTAAGAATGGTTTTCATGTGGAAACACATATGAATAATAAAGAGGATTTTCTTCTCTTTACCAAACTTACTGGATATGGCAAACAAATCTGTGAAAAGATTTCTTCACTCCAAACTGGATTGTACTTTACATACATAAAGCCATAGAACATGTTGCTTATAAGATAATTTTCCAAGATGTTGATACATTCTGAAACTAGCATGATCGACTTGGGCACCCTGGAATAGGGATGATGAAGAAAATTATTGGCAATTCCATTGGTCATGATATGGAAAATGCAAAATTTTCCCAAAATAAAGATTTTTGTTGCACTGCTTTCTCTAATTATAAAGGTGTTACAAAGTCTCTCCATCCTACAAGGAATGTGCCCGAAAGAGTGGAGGTACCTAATAAAACCACTCACCCTCAAATTGGCAATAAGAGGGGGAGAAGCACTTCCAAGAGGCAAGATGTCGTTGCTGGCAAGCAAAAGAAGACCACAAATGCAACTCAACCTTTGGTTGAAAGACACCTAGAGGACATACAATGTCTTGTGGATAGAAGTGATCCACAATCTAGCTCAGTTATGCACATAAACACTGAGGCTGGAACATCGAAAGACCCTAGATCCATCGTTTCGGAAAGTCATGATGAATCTTTAAGGGTAGACGAAATCACTATAAATTTCATAGAAACTGGAGAGTCTTATAATCGTAAGTCCATAATAGTCGACATTTATTTCTCTGAACAAATTACAAATATCCTCCAAACTGATTTAGATCCTAAGTCTATGACTGAGTGCAAGAAGCGCTCGGACTAGGATAAGTGGAAGGTAGCAATTGAAATAGAGATGGCCTCACTTTATAAAAGGGAAGTGTTTTTTGTTGTAATGCCAACACCCCCTAGTATCTTCCCTGTGGGATACAAATGGGGTTTCGTCCGTAAAAGGAATGGAAACAATGAAGTGGTGAGATATAAAGCAAGGCTTGTGGCACAAGGTTTTACGCAAAGACCTGGCATTGATTTCAAAGAAACTTACTCTCCGGTAATGAACGGAATAACGTTCTGATACTTAATATCGCTGGCAGTACAAAATCGTCTATCTATGCAGTTGATGGATGTAGTGACCGCATATTTGTATGGGTCATTGGATTCTAATATATACATGAAAGTTCCTGATAGAATCAGTATACCAAATCCCAAGGCAAATCACAACATGTATTGCGTCAAGTTACAAAAGTCATAATATGGCTTAAAGCAGTCGGACCAAATGTGGTACAATCGGTTAAGTGAATTCCTTAAGTTGAAGGGATACACAAATAATGATGACTGCCCATGTGTCTTCATTAAAAAACATTAATAGGATTTTGTATCATAGCGGTGTACGTTGATGATCTTAATATCATTGGCAACGAACCCGATATTAATAAAGCACGCCATCATTTAAAGACGGAGTTTGAAATAAAAGATTTGGGTCAAACCAAATTTTGCTTGGGTTTACAACTTAAGTACTTTCATTCTGGTATATTTATATACCAAGCTGTCTATGTCCAAAAGGTATTAGAGAAATTCAATATAGGCAAGTCATATCCAACAAAAACCCGATGGTAGTGAGATCCATAGATATTAAGAAGGACCCTTTTAGACCACGGGAAGAAGAAGAAGAAGAGATATTGGGACCACATGTCCCATATCTTAGTGCCGTTGGAGCACTAATGTATCTTGTTAATAGCACCTGGCCGGATATTGCATTCATAGTAAATTTGCTGGCAAGACATAGTGCTGCTCCTACCAAACGTCATTGGGTAGGAGTCAAAACCGTTTTGAGATACCTCAATGGCACTAGAGATCTTGGATTATTCTATAGTAGAAATCAAGATCAATTTTGTTAGGATATACAGATGCTGATTATTTATCAGATCCCTACAATGGCAGATCACAAACAGGCTTTGTATTCTTGTAAGGTGGAACAACAATATCTTGGAAGTCTTCAAAGCAGACTTTGGTGTCTACTTCCACCAATCATTTTGAAATAATTGCTTTATATGAAGCATCACGTGAATATGTATGGCTTCGCAGAATGAAAAACCACATAATACAATCATGTGTATTGGTGCACTTGAGACACCAACAATTATCTTTGAGGATAATTTGACATGTGTTACACAAATGGAATCAGGTTATATTAAGAGTAATATGACTAAGCATATTATTCCCAAGTTATTCTATCCCCATGAGCTCCAAAAGAATGGAGAAATTCAAATCTTGCAAACTAAGTAATGTGATAATCTAGCAGATTTATTCACAAAATCTCTACCATGCTCCGCATTCCGTAAATGTGTTGAGGGCATTGGTATGAGAAGACTTAGAGACTTGCAAGAATCAGGGGGAGAATTCCTCTAAAATATAACCCGTTTTCAACATCACATTACACTCTTTTTCCTTTATATGAGTTTTACTCTTCTGGAGTTTTCTCACGTAAAGTTTTTAATGAGGCAATGTTAACACATAGTAAATGTCATATTATTTATTTTTCCTCACAGAGGTTTTTCGAAGATAATATTTATGACATATTGATCTCTAATCAAACTATTTTAGACTGTCTTTAGGGACACCTAAAGGGTCTATTAACATTGGAGTTATATATATCATGGTGTTTCTCCTTATTTTTCTCACTGTGTTTTAAGGAGTTTTGCCTAGTATATCGGTATACTTTGGCTTTTTCCTACAGGGTTTTCCAAAACTTCAAGACGATGACCGATGAACAAACAATGGTGTCTACAAGGGATCAATTGATCAAGGGAGAGTGTTGAGATTAATTAATTAAGTGATCAAATTGTTAATCTCGTCATTAGCAGACGGTTCCCTGTAGACATAATAGATAGGCACCTTTTCATCTGAGTCACTGACAAGGCAACTGCCTATTGTCTATAAACAATATTGTTCATCAATGAGAATACACATCGATCATTTGCACCGACCGCTTTCATCTAACATCTTCGTCCGTTCCAACATTTATTAGTTTTCCATTTGTTCTGTGTTTTTTCTTTGTATATGCCATTTTTCCTTTTTCTCCATGTGTTTTTTTCTTGGTCGTTTTTAAAAATTATTTTACATTGTTTTCTATTTTTCTTTGCTTTATGGTTTTGATCTGGTTTTCTCGGTTGTTTTTCCTATTTTCTTTTATGTTGTTTTAAAAAAGTTCTACGCTTTTCTTTTTTGGTTTGTTTTTTCTTTTTACTTTATCTTTTCCATCTCTTTTCTCACGCCTTTTGTTTTCGCTGTTCTCCATTTTTTTTTTTTTTTTTTGCGTTTCATTTGAAGTGGAAAAAGGCACCTAAAAGAAAGAAATAATTCTAATGTCAAGATATTAGGAATTGAATTTATGACTTTAGCTTTAGATTTAAGAAATTTATCATGAACTATTGTTGTGTTTGTCAGTTTAGTGTACAAATTTTCCTATTTGATTAAATAGGGTAATCCTTGAGACCTGTAACATGCCTTGTTTAATTGTTCCTTGCTCTCGACTCTGTTTTCACTTTTCAGGTTGGCAAGGTGCGTTCGGCAGCTACTAGCTTTCATTAGGTGGTGGCATGTCCATCAACTCTCGGTTCTTATAGCAGCAGGAACTTCATTCAGTAGCTTTCTATTGTCATGTTCTGAGCGCTTCAGTCATATTTGTATTGTGTTGCGTGCAACTGCTAGTGACCATTGAGTTAGATTATTTAATTGGCTTACATATAAATTTTGCAGTTCAGTTTTTATTTTGCATATATAACTAGTTAGAGCTTTTGTTACCCATCTCAATAGTGAGTTTTTAACCCGCGCTTTATCGTTTGCTTCTACGATATCTTGAGAAATGCCTAATCCTTTCTTTAGAATTGATGTGTGTAACCTTGTCCATTAGAAGGGAGGGGGTTCTAATTAGGATATAGGTCAAGTTGTTTGGCAAAGAAATTTTTGGTGGCTCTCATTAACTCCATCTGGTCACCATTTCGTTTCTTTAGAATTGATGAGACTACTCCTACGTGGATTCGTGAGATTATTTGTATGTTTCTTCAGAAGATGGCTTGTATATGGATTTATCAGGCTACTTATAATATCTAGCTTCATATATAACTTGTATAATAAAACTATGAGACTACTTAATCGCAAAAAGAAACAAAGAAAAACCTATATGAGACTACTTGTATGTGGAACCATGAGACGACGACTTGTACTTTTAGAACAATATATTATTATATATGAACTACAGAACTAAAAAAGAAATCTTAAAAGGAAAAGTAAAATTGTTTCCGGTGACTACTGGTCCTACCAACTGCATATGCAAAATGCATTTTCAGAGACAGCTGGTGTTTCTAACTGCCCCATAAAAATGCATTTTCTAGGGCAGCTGGTAATGTCACTTATCCCTGGAAATCGATTTTTAGGCTGGCTAATGTTTTGTCCCGCATCTAGAAATCAATTGCTAGAGATGGATGCTAGAAATGCTTGATTTCTAGAGGCCTTTGTACAAAGTTGGTTGGCATATCCGCCTGTACAAATCAGTTTTGACTGACTCTAGAAATCCATTCTATAGTAGTGTATGCCAATTGGGTAGGACCTCTAGATTACATAACATCTATTAGTTATTTTGCAATTTTCTTGTGATCCAATCTTGTCTCATGGAGTGCACACAAACGGTCTACAATGTCAATGTCTAGTGTAGAAGAAGAGCACAAACTTTTGCTACTGCAACGGTTGAAACCATATGCGGGTTCGTCTGACCCTGTTGCTTGTGGTTGGGATACAAGTCCACAAATAACTAAGTTATATGGTGTGAAAATGTAATAATATTAGAGAATATTGTCATGTTAGAATGATGCATATCGAAGTGGATTATCGTTCTAGGAGGAAACATGTGTCCAGAAAGTTATTAGAAGCTTATTTTGTTCCTTGAGGTGATGAATTCGTAGATTGATTTATTATTAGGCACTTCCTGTGTTAAAAAAAAAACTGGTGACACAATCTCAACTCACTTAAGATTGCGGAGGGCCGTCACAGATATAGATGAAATGATATATTCAATTATAACTAGGGATGAAAATGATATATTCAATTGTAACTCGGGATGAAAACGGATCGGATACGGACGAATATCACCGATATTACATTTGTTTTCATATTTCTGTCCGGATTCGGATTCAAATACGGATAGTGTCAACTATGTCGGATAGGATACGATTGGATATCGACATCATAAATATGCGATTTGAGTATTTGGATACGGATACGGTATCAGATGTTGGATATCCGGACTCGGATACAGACAGATCTCAACCCCTCTAAACGGATTCGGTTTCGAATACGGCCGGAAAATATCCGTACCGTTTTCATCCCTAATTGTAACAATACTTGTGAAGGTACAAACTATGATTTGCGTGGTTATATTCGAAGCTGTATATACCTTATGTTTGTTAATATTTGCTCGTAAACTACTCCAACGGTTTGCTAAAACCACTCCCAATCTTTAGTTTTGGGTAGGATGAAGAAAATCCTCCTCCACTAGCTCCAAACATCCTCAGTACCTATGTATCCGTGCTTGGAAAAATAGAGGCAGCCATGTGTAAAGATATGTGGTTCATGGGCCATCGTCGCCCCAACTGCCCCCACCGAATTAATTAATCACTGACCACTATCTTTAGATCAGAGAATACAGAGAAATAGAGCAGACAATGAAGATTACATTCTGTACTGCCTCGTCCACAAATGAATGCAATTCTCTCTTTTCGAGGAGTCAAACAGTTTGAACTTTAACTAAATTTATATAAAAAAAATACTAACATTCAAGATGCAAAATAAATACCACTAGATTCATTATAGAATATATTTTCATAATAAATTTATTTGGAGACATAAATGATCATAGTATTTACTATAAACTTGGTCAAACTTGAACTACATTGATCGACACGGATCCCATAATTGCATTCTTTTATGGACGAATGGAGTATGATCTAGTTGCATATTAAGGTGTCAGGGATGGTGGCCATGTGGTCGCCCTGGTCTGCCGCCGCCTAGGAGGTTGACCAAAATTTGATATTAGGCTATCATTTTTGTATCAGAGATACTGGAAGGCAATAGAGATTTCGTTTTGGAGGATCTAGAGTTAGGTGCCTGGGATAATAACTAGCTATGGGGCGGCTAGCGGTTGCATCTACGTAGTGGCATGGGTTGTGATAATAAAATTCTTCGAGTGGCCCTACTTTTTTTTTGGCACATATTATTGAAAACTTTTGTTGATGAGAACTAGTGGTTGTAGAGAAGTAGCGGTTGTATCTAAGGAGTTGTTTGGATCTAATATTTAACTAGAACTAGTTTTTGTAGAACTAGCTTTACTTGGATCTTCCAACAAACTCCTGTATAAGATAAATTCATTTTCTAGAAAACCAGAAAAATACGGATTAAAATAAAAACGGCTCCATATCGTTTTTAGTAAAACAGATTTTCGATAACCACGATCTGGTTGAGGCCGAGGCACACCCAGCGTCGGAAAATACGTTCCAACCTAACATGAAAAGATTGTGACCCACCATAGGCAGTTGACTAAAGTGGACCGCAGTCTGGCCATCAAGTTGTTATATATAACCACGCTCTCTATAAAACCGGTGCTCGATAACAGAACCTCCACACACGCATCGTCGATCGATCACGATGGCTCCACGCAACAAGTGCACGCTTCTGACGATGGCCTTGTTCGTCGCCTTCGCCGCCGTTATCCTGCAGCCATCTGCGGCGAGCAGAGTCGTCGGAGGAGCCCATGCCAGGGCCATCGCCGCGGCAAACGCAGATCCAGGAGCGGCGCCATCCCCAGACGGTGATGGCGGCGGCGGCATTCCACAGCTGCCGCCGCAGCCAAGGGAGTGCCGGCCATGGTTGGCGCGGATGATGCCGTGCGCGGGCTTCCTCACCAACGCCACCGTGTACGCGCCCGAGGCCACCTGCTGCGATGGCTTCAACGCCATGTTCACCTTGGACACGGTCACCTGCCTGTGCCACGTCGTGAACGGCGACATCGGCCAGCTTCTGCCGGCGCCGATAAGACATATGCGCATGGTGGAGCTCTTCTCGGTGTGTGGCCACGACGTACGTGTCGATATACTTGCCGCGGCCTGCAACCTAAGTAAGTCAGATAAGTTTTCTATACAAGTAATAGGCTACTACTAGCTAGCTGCTGCCTCATGATTAGCCTTACCGATGGTTGATGAATATGGGTTGAACTGAACAGTGGATGGAGTGCCGCCGATAGACCTTCCGAGTCCCTCACCATTGACGCCTTCGCCATCGCCATCCCCAGCTCCATCCCCGTCGGGTATGCATTTTTATTTTCATCAGTTAATTTGCGTCTTCCTGCTAGCAAATTGGTGTCGTATATTCAGTTTCTAAATCTGATCAACTATGCACTTTTTTTTTTTTGCAGCAGGATGGCCATGATTAAATAACAGCGACAATCGATAAGTTATGATTCTGAACAATAAAAGTTGCTGCCAGTTGCAGATTTGCATGGCGTCATCAGCTGAGCGCGTGCGTGCTCTCGCTAGTTTTCTGTTTGTGAGGATATATACATTCCAACCTCTTTCAGGGAGTCAAATTAAGTTAATTGAAGAGAGTACGTTATTTTGTAAGGCAGTCTGCAGACAAATAGGATAATAACATATGTTATTTGTTCACTAGATTTATAGCAAACATGCCCGTGTTGCAACAGAATCAACAATTTATTTTATAGACGACTTCTGGTTTGTAGGTTTATTCAATATAATGATTGTGTCATCCGTTCTAATAAGTGGTTGAAATCAAACTGAATTCATATCGTGGCTAGACGTGTGTTATTCTAACTCATATGAGAGTCTGGGTCACAGGTAGGGATGAAAACGGTACGGATATTTTTCGACCATATTCGAAACCGAATCCGTTTAGAGGGGTTAGATCTGTCCGTATCCAAGTCCGGATATCCAACATCCGATACCGTATCCGTATCCGAATACTCAAATCGCATATTTATGATGTCGATATCCAATCGTATCCTATCCGACATAGTTGACACTATCTGTATTCGAATCCGAATCCGGACAGAAATATGAAAACAAATATAATATCGGTGATATCCGTCCGTATCCGATCCGTTTTGGCTAATATGTACAAATTACCCTTCTTTATCTAATATGTACAAATTACGAACCATATGAAGTGTGTCATACCTGCCAACTTCTCTGAAAATTTCGTATCCGAATGCTCTTCCTCTGAAGTATCTTCTCCATGACTGACCGATCAAGCAGAGAATCATGCTGCTCATCCAGGTTTGCATTCTCAGCCATCTCAGAGCCACTTTTTGTGTTGCCACCACATTTATCCAGTGGTAAGAGTGCACGGTCAAGCTCGATTCCAGTCTGGTCCCACCCCCCCCCCCCCCCCCCCCCCCCACCCCCCTCTGCTGCTGCAAGTGCATGCATGCAAGCTGATGCAATGTAACGCAAGTGAAAACACGCAAAAAACATCTTTAAATCTATGTATAGCTATATATGGCCATCGGGCCGGCCCGGCTCGGCACGGCCCGGGCACGGGCCAGGCATGGCCCGCTGGTGTCGGGCCGGCACGGCACGTCGTGCCCCCCCATGCCGTGCCTTACCGGGCCTCGTGCCCCGTTGACAGCCCAAGCACGGCCCCTCGGGCTGAAATTCGGGCCGTGCCGCCCGCACAGCCCGGCCAAAACTTGCGGGCCGTGCCAGCCCACAACCCGAATTGTAGAAAACCACTCATCAGATTCTTAATCAACAGCACATTCATAATTTTGACAAGTCATTCACAGAATCACAAAAACAACTTAACTATTTAACAACTTAACAGCAAGACTCAAACACAACAAAAGACAGAGATTTAAAGATAGAAATGAGCTGTGTGCAATGCTGCCTCATTAAAAACCTTTTTGGGTAAAACTCACCCTTGTGAGAAACCCCAAAAAGGAAAAAAGAGTGCAGCACAGCTCTTATAATGTTCAAATGTTCACAATACAAATACCAGATACAAGCATTATGTCTCAACTCTCAAGCCTCACAGGTCTCAATCTCAACTCTCTCAAACTGAACTCTCAACTCTCAGCTCTCAGGTAGCAGCAGAAGCAGAAGCAACAGAAGCACTTGCAGATGTGCTAGCAGAAGGAGGCCCAGATCCATCTTCAGGAACATCAAGATATAGATTCTCAAAGGACTCTGCCAGCTCTTGGTTGTCAGTAGAATGTTGAAGTCTTCTATCACCCAGCTCCCAGTCCTTGATGCAAGCAAGCATCTCCACATGTTCAGGCAGAAGTCTTCGGCGCCGCTCCTCAATAATCCTTCCTATTAAACTGAAACATGATTCTGAAGAGACAGTAGAAACAGGAACAGCCATAATATCTCTTGCCATTATAGAAAAAACAGGATAGGTTAGTTTGTGGTCACGCCACCAGAGAAGCAAATCAAAATCATCCTCATATGCAGTGACATTGTCACTATCCAGATAAGTTGTGAGCTCACAAGCAACAGAGGCAGCAGATTGAGTTGAAGTGGAGACAGAGGCAGGGGGAGGATGACCAACAACAGCTGATGATCCAGGGCCGCCAAAGATCCTTCCCCATGCTTGTTTCCTCTTACCTGAGTTGACTGCAGGATGTACAGGCCTTTGAGACCTTGTAGAACCATACTTGCTGTCATACTTGGCAAATAACTTGTAAATTTCAGTTTTAACATCAGCATAATATTTATTGTAATCAACACCAATGTTCTCTTTAAGTATTACCAGCACATTAAACAAACCTCTCAACTTAGCTCTAGGATCAAGAATGAAAGCAATAGAATATAACAGAGGTATATTTTCCCAATACTTAAGATATTTAAGCTTCATAGGATAGACAACAGCCATTAGATTTTGATCTTTTTCACTTTCATGCAAATGATGAGCAATGTCAAGCATATGGTGCAGAATTAGTGGACTAGTTGGATAGTAAACACCAGATAGAACACATGTTGATTCATAAAATAATTCCAGGAACTCCAATATCTTGGCAGCAATGAACCAATGTCTTGGAGTCAACAATGTGCAGCCAAAAATTGCATTAATGAACACAGAAAAAACCTCCTTGTAAGGTAGCAAGTGTTTAAGCATAAGGTATGTAGCATTCCATCTCACATCCATATCTAAACCAAACTTTCTAGGTCTAACACCCTGAGCATTGCAATAATTCTTAAACATGGCAATTCTGTGATTAGATGAATTTAAGAAGTTAATAGCAGTTCTAAAATCCTCTGTGTAAGTTTTAAATCTCTTTAAATCAGATTTCACAATTAAATTAATGATATGGCAAGCACAACGCTGATGCATAAGATTATATTTACGCTTATTAGGATCTGATGAAGTAGGTGTTGGATCAGAACCTAAATAACATGCAAACATGGGTGTCAAAGTCTCCATTGCCTTAGCATTGGAGGAAGCATTGTCTAGAGTAACAGAATAAATCTTGTCAATCATACCAAATTCCTGAACCACACAAGCAATTTTTTCAGAAATATTCTCACCAGTGTGCTTCACCTCAATCAACCTGAGGCCAATTACCTTTTTTTGTAGCTCCCAATCTGCACTCACATAATGAGCAACTACACTAATGTAGTCCTCCTTAGCATTTCCAGACCATATGTCAGATGTCAAAGCAACAGATGATGCACCAGACAAAATATGATTCTTAAGCATATTACGACGTTCAGTAAATAGAGCACGAAGGTCTCTAGTGGTGGACTGTCTAGACACCCTACGAAACCTAGGGTTATGAGCACGTTGAATGTACTCCTCAAATGCATCTGTATCACCAATACCCAAAGGCAAATCAAGCCTAGCAATCAATCTGCAGAGTTCAGTTCTAGCTACCTCAGGTTTATAATCCCAGTTATGCACAGAACCATCAGGATTGTAAGATAGCCTAGATTGAACCCTATCACGTTGATCAGTTTTCTGCCTACAAGAGTTCTGGTGCCTCTTCAAGTGACCAGTGCCAGCACTAGATCTAGCAGACAAAGTTGACTTACACATTTTACATTTAGCTTTAGTGCAAATCTGTACTCCATTCACAGTCTCAAATATCTCTTCAAAATCATCCCAGACAGGAGATTTACGCTTACCAACCTTACCATTACCAGCAGCAGCAACAGATGGAACAGAGCCGTTGGAGTTGGAGCCGACCGGGTTCGCAGACGCCGTCGCCCCTTCACCACCGTCGCCGTCTCCGAGATCGACACCGAACAACGCAGCAGCGTCATCACGGATGTCGTCGTCGTTCTCGCCCTCAGGGGCCATGCCAGGCGGAAGCTCGCCATCGTCTTCAGCCATGGCCGCCTCTCCAGCACCGTACCTCAACGGTGCGGGTGGCCGCCTTGCTCCTCGCTCTATGCCGCAGCTAGAGCTTGAAGCATCGGCTACCGACCTGCGAAGGAGGAAGGAATAGATCAGTTAGAGATCTCATCAAAAAAAGAAGAAAGATGGGGATTAGGGTTAGCCGGTTAGGGTTAGGGTTAGGTGCTTACCTTCGCAACCGGAGCCCGGTGCCGGAGAAGAAGACGACGACGGCCCCGCGGCCAGAGAAGACGACACAAGGTAAGCAAGGACGGCGAGCGGCGGAGGAGGGACAAACGGGGTCAACAAACTCACATAATCACCGAGATCTAGAGGGGAGAAAGGTAGATGGAGAAGGGAGAGGTAGAGAGGGTGAGGAGCACGCCGGCAGCGGCGGTTCGAGGTCACCGGAGTCGGGGTCGACGACGGCACAATGGATACGGTCATACGGCGAGGCGAGAGTGCGAGCGGCGGCTGCGGCGCAGTGGACTGGAGAGTGGAGAGCAGGAGAGGAGAAGAGTCAATCGAGTGATTTAGGTTTAGGGTTTGTGAGGGGCGCGGGTGCCGGCTGCCTGCCTGCCTCGCGCTTATATGGCAGGGGGAGGCCAGGAGGCCAAAGCGCCGTTGGCCTTGGCCGCTGGGCCGCTAGCAGGCCGCGCGGGAGCCGGGAGCTGCTGTCGGGCCGACCTCGGGCCGACGGCTTATTACCGTGCCGGGCCGGGCCAGCCCGCGGGCTTGCGCAACGGCCCAGGCACGGCCTGTAGCTGCGTGCCGGGCCAGCCCGGGCCTAGAGACCCTCGTGTCGGGTCAAATTAGCGGGCCGTGGGCCGGGCTACCGGGCCTCGGGCTGCATGGCCAAGTATATGTATAGCGAAGGAATTGAAAATAACTTACGCCCAAAAATTTCTTACCCACCTAATATCTGAACCGTCGATGGTTTAGTCTCTTTAAATCTAACGGTTTCTGTTAATCTGCAGTGGGCCCGTAGTAAAATCTTACGCGTAAGATCTTACACCGTCTCTCTTACACGCCGCGCCGCGTTTCGTTGCGTTGTTTTCACCGAGCGACTGCTTACCCGCCCGATATACCCACGACGGTTACGTTCTCATGAATCACGCTTCCTTCCCCCACGGCGGTTTCTTCTCCGTGTCCGCCAACCCGCTCGCGCTCCCCCTCCGCGGCATCGCGCCCGTCGCCGCGCGCCCCATCTCCCACAAGCCCGCACCTGCGTCCGCCCTCCTCCTCTCGCCCCCGCGCGCCGCCGCGGCCTCGCGAACCCAGGCAGACGACGTTCCCGACGGGAACTCCCTTTATATTGTGCATAGATCCTGGGGCTAATTTATGCTTCCAAGAAGGAATTCAAGTAAATTCGTTATCAAGGTGATTCTAAGCTTGTCTTAAGCAGGTGAGTTCTTATTTCTTTTCTATTTCTCGGCTTTTGTATTTGAATTAAACCTTCAATAGATAATGAGTGCTACAGTACATTCTAACTCTTCAAATTCCACTAAAACACTAAGTGTGTGGAGGGCTGGCAATTTTAAATGGTTTTTCATGGACTTTGATCTGACTGTCATATTCTGCAGTTTTTCTTCACCAAAGGAATATTTTTAATCCAATCGCTTAAAATACATGGCCCCAAGTAGATGTCACAATGATAGAGTCAGGTCTCATTTGTAATTTTGTATTAACGAGCCTTCACTTCTACAGCATATGGCGCTGTCTTGTGCGATATAATAGCCAAGGAACTAAAGGAAATGTTTCTTACATTTCAAATCAACCATGTTTTGAGGGTAGGTCTTTCATTTTCCATTGTCATTTGTCCTTGTTCACATTTATTTTCCATCTACTAGATTTGTGGTATAACATATGTGTTCTCTGCAACTATTACTCTGTAGCTAGGTACCATAACGTGAGGCTGAAAACATCTAGGTTGACAGCTCTATAGATTTGTAGGACTTTTGAGCTGTGCCAAAACAATTTACATACGGATATAATCCCTGAAACTAGTAGACTTGCATCTCTTTTTTTCTGAAAGGACCTCATGATATATTAGTACTATTTAATTGTTATTATGCATTAATAAAGTGTAACTGTTCTGAGTCATTCTTTTCAAAATGTTGTACTTCATTAGTCAAACTTGATTCTAAATGAACCATACGTTATAGTGACTACATTTACATAAATTTAACTGCAGAAGGCAGGTGGAGAAGAACGAGAAGATCACAAGCTCTGGAGTGGTTGTGAGAGAAGGAGATATTACCTCATAACTGATAAATGTTCTGTATAGCAACTTGGTAGTTGATTCTAAATCAAGGTATTGTCCTATTGTTTTACAGTAATCTCAGTTGTGTAGATGAATGTAGTTGTCAATTTGGCAGCTGTAGGAATTTTCCACTTCAACAAAAGCTAGAATTTTATTGCCAGCTATAAATGAGTTTTTTTAATCCACGTGCATGTCCATAGCATTTTTTTTTCAATTTTTATATTATTTATTTAAAACCTTATCAATATTGCGGGGTTCTACCTGACTTCTGCTGGAACCTGGCTGGACAAGTACCAGGCAGGTGCGGCAGCACACAGTGGACGCCATTGCTTGCTTGTTGCGTGGCTTCTTCTGGGCAGTGGGCAGGGACACGCATTGCTGGAGGTGGCATGAGACCCGAGAGAGAGGGAGGTGGGGATGGTGCCTGCATGTGCTCGATTCCAGTCTGGTCTCCCTCTGCAAGTGCATGCATGCAAGCTGATGCAATATAAGACTGTCTCCAACGGCGTTGGCAAAGCGTGATCCAAACGCAAAATGCGTTGCGTACAGTGTTTTGCGTCTTGGAATCACGCTCCAACGGAGCATGCATCCGAAGCAGCCATTTTGGGTAACTGGCGAATCGATAGGCAAAAAAGCGTCGTCTCTCGCGACGACGCAAAAGCATTGCAGAGAGGCGTGAGCTCCGTGGCGCCGGCGGGGAAGCATAGCAGTGGTGGGTGGAGGAGAAGCATAGCACGGCGGCGGCGGTGAGGAGCTCGGCTCTGGCTGCGCTCGGCTCCGACAAAGGGTGGCGGCGGGTGGACGCAACAGTGCGGGCGGGTGGAAGAAGCAGAGCACGACGGCCACCACCACCACCACCACCACGCACCACCGGCCGCCACCGACCGGATCGGGAGAGGGAGAGCCGAATCCGGGAGAGGGAGGGCCGGGGAAGAAGAAGGGGAGGGAGGGCCGGATCCGGCCGGAGAAGAAGAAGAGGAGGGAGGGCCAGATCCAGCTGGGGTGCTCCTCGGCGTGGCCCCGACGTAGGGCTCCTCGGCTCAGGGCCACGGACGGCGCGGCGGGCGGCCATGGCGGCTTCTCCGAGCGCGGCTAGGACGTGCGGGCGCCCGCTCGCCGGAGCTCTCGGGCGTGGCCTCGCCGGGGCAGCCATGGAAGAAGGGGAGGGAGCGTCGGGGAAGAAGAAGGGGAGGGGAGGGGCGCCGGCGGCAGGGAGAGGCGGGGTGCTCAGGGCGCTGGGGCGGGGTGCTCGAGAGAGAGACGGAGGAGCCGATGTGGGCTGTTGGAGAGGGATGGTTTTGGGTCTCACACCTATTACTGTAGAGAACCCAATTTCTAAAATGGGTCGCTGATTTAGGTATGCATCGTTGGAGATAGTCTAACGGAAGCGAAAAAGGCAAACTATTTTTTTACAGAGATGTTATACAACACATGTGTGTTTTAGCATAAAAAACACATGGATTTTAGTCCATCGGATAGTCGCCTCGCTGTGTCTGCGTCCGTCAGATCTGCAACCGTCGTCGTGTCAGGTATTGCGTGGTGAGCGTCCCAGTCTTGTCGGAGCAGATGACGGTGGTGCAGCTGAGGGTGATGATGACGGCGGCAGGTGGTGGTGCAGTCTTGTCCCAGTCTTGGCGGAGGCAGGTGGTGGTGCAGTCTTGTCGGAGGCAGGTGGTGACGACAACGGGCAGGCCGATTCGTCTTCTTGGCCTTGCATAGAAAAAAATTATTTCTTATAATTTGTGGATTTGTGATCTTGTGATTTGTGATTGTCTGGAGATAGAAAAAGGTTGGAGGTAGAAGAAGGTTGGAGGTAGAAGGAGGATGGAGGTTGTTGGATCTTAATTCTATGGTGTAAAAAAATTCATGTGTTGAAACTGCATAAAACACATGGTTGTTGGGTAGACGGACACTATTATAACTTTTGAACGGTGTATTCGTTTTCAATTCCGTCTGTTTTATGTGATGAGACGAACAAAACTCGACCCCACTTATATATGTTTCGAAGAATTTTTTTAGTAGCAAGTTATGTATAATATGTGCTAGGAGATTTATCAAATGAGTTACTAACATGTACTACTACTAAAGTTGCTACTCCAAAAATATACTAAAGTTGTCACGTAGCATGCACAAGCTGGGAGGGCAAAAAATATCAAAGGAATTAGTACCACGTAATACTATAGTTGTACAATTTAGGGGGCACATTATTAAAGTAAGCATTGCATAAGCTGCAAACTTGGAAGCAAATTATTATACAACTTGCTCAAATCTCCTCCTCCTTTCCGCTTGAATCTGTCCACAGTCACCCCCACTCCATCAATCCATATCTGCTCCTCTCTCCGGCTCTCCGCCGACTTGCTCCTCCTCCCCGCAGATTGGCTGCTCCTATCCGCACTAAACACATGAATGCAGGTAATATTGAAATTGACAACCAGAAAATTTAAACTAAAGTAGACAAAATAAAAAACTAAAACTAAAATAACCAGAAACTGACTGAAATTGACAACTCTAAACCTGAAATTATCAGCAAATAAAACAAAAATTGACAACCATGAAAACAAACTGAAACTAAAACTGAAATTACCAGAAACTAAAACTAAAATTGACAACCGGAAAATTGAACTGAAAATTACAAATAGAAACCGAAAACTAAGAAGACAAAATAAGAAACACAAAACTAAAACATAAGACTGAAATTGACAAATAGTAAATAAAAAATAAATAAAACAAAATAAAAAAATCTGAAACATAAAAATGACAACTATAACCCAAAATAAAAAAACTGAGATTAAAAGAAGCAAGGATTCTCTGCACGGGACATGTTAGTCGGCCCATAGGAGCTTCTACATTTTTTTTACGTGGGCTGACGCACACGTGCATGGCCATGGCAGGCTAGGCCGCCAGGCTACTCGCGGGTCGCGCGCTAGTCGTCTAGCGCGACGGGAAGCACGTTAGCTTTTGCCTTTTTCCATTTGAGTTCAAAATAATTATAAGGTACAACATCCAACTGCTGGATATAAACTAATGCCTTGTTTAGTTTCAAAAAGTTTTCCCAAAAAGTTAGTAGCCATCACATCGAATCTTACGATATGTGCATGGAGCATTAAATGTAGACGAAAAAAAACTAATTACACAGTTTGGTTGGAAATCGCGAGACGAACGTTTTGAGCCTAATTAGTCCATGATTGAATACTAATTGCCAAATAAAAACGAAAGTGCTACAGTATCCAAATTCCTAAATTTCACCCAACTAAACATAGCCTAAGGTTTTAAATCTGTAGCTATAGCAGCTGCAATGGTTCGCTATTACCAGTGTTATCTTAAGCTCTAAACAGTCGGTCACTGGTTTATTCATTATTTGGACTAAATGGCCACTTAAATGGGCAAAATGGTCGCTTAAACGTTAGACATGGTTGATTAAATGGAAATGGAGTACCACCATATAGCATTTAAATAATTAAATGGTGTGTGAGTTGTCCTTCAAGAATGGGTTCATTGCTAAGAGGAACTTTAATTTTGAGGAGGATCAATACGGGATCAAACTCTCCTTAGCACCGTTTTGAGATTTTTTGGTATAGGCAGATGGAAACTGGTCCTATACTACTCTGTTTAGAACAAAGAAAAGTAGAGCAACGGCAACTAATTGATAATATGATCAATAAAACAATATCTATTAATATCTTTGATTAATGTTTTTTTTTGTAATGGCGCTAGAAATGCTTATTGGTATTTCCTATAATCACGTAGTTAGTTCTGTGAGCTCATATGAGTATGTTGTAGTATTTCACCTATGAGTATTTCAAGATATCGTATTTGTTTTATCCATAGTAAAAGTCGTGGCTAGGAGTATTAATATATATATATATAACTTGACTATATCACAATCATTACATTAGAGTCTAGTAGAGGTAAATGATTGACAAGGGTAAATAAAATAGCTGGCCGGGAGAGCAGGCATCCTAAACCTCTTGTCATCTACAACATCTGCTGGCAGTGACGAAGCCAGAAAAAAATTTAGGAGAGGCTGAACAAAAGAATAGATAGTTTTTTATCTTCTCTCAACCTTAGCCCCTCCTACCTAATACATGTATGCATAAAATTTTAAAGGAGGACTTAGAAAAACTCCACGTGCTCAGGGTGGGTAGGGAGGCTGAAGCCCCCCTAGCCCCACCGCTGCTACGTCCTGCTGGGTATGGCAGACGATCAGATTTGCGTGGAACTCATTGCATTGCGTGCGCGACTGCTTGCTTCCTGTTTTGGCTTCTAGGGCATGCGACTACTTCCTGCCAGACGTTCGTTGGATTGTATTGCGAACCTGGTTGTGCATCAATTGTGTTCCATGAAATTGAGTAGCCCACTATGTCAACTAGCGGGAGTCGCGCTGCTGATGCCTCCAGCACTGCTCCCACCTCGAGCATGGTATAATACTAAGGTCCTGTTTGATCCCCTCCTTAGCTATATGTATTAGTCGATGTAGAGACCGGGATATTAATATATTCTCTTTTCTAAAAAAAGCTTTATAGCTCTGAAAACTTTAGAGCATTTTACCTCACTTTTGAAATCAAAACCTCTAATGTGAGGTGAGCCAAAGTTTAGAACTAACTTTAAACCACCTGTTTGGAGACTTTAGCTCTAAAGTTTAGAAAAAGAGATCTAAACAGTCTCTACGCCTCTTTCTTTTTTGAAGGAAGAACCTCTTATTTATTGTTAATGTGATTTTGCTCCGAAAAAAATTATTGCTAATGTGATCCATTCGTTTGATCATTATGTTTATCATCTTGAAAACCACGGATCGTACCACATACATGCACATATTTTTTTGGTCACAAATATCTCGCCTATTATATGGATTAAAATATGACCGAATTATTTCTGTACCAGTGATGATATCCCCTCCAAGGTTATAGGCGGATTTCTAAGTCGTCTCTCTCTCTTTGAAATAGGATCTGTCTGTAAAAATTATTTTTGTACTAGTGATATCCAAAATTAGGGTCTGTCTACCCATGGGCGACTGTTTTTGGGAGCCATGACACCCGAGTGATGGACGGCGCATCAACACCCCATTGGCAACAAATTAAAAAATCGAGTTGACCCTTGGATCTAGGTCAAATGAACAAAAAAAACTATCCAACTGACACAAAAAATAACCAGATTATTTTTATGTAATCCAAATTGGAAAGGAAAAATTGGCTGCGGGTAGGGATGAAAACGGTACGGATATTTTCCGATCGTATTCGAAACCGAATCCGTTTAGAGGGGTTGAGATCTGTCCGTATCCGAGTCCGGATATCCAACATCCGATACCACCGTATCCATATCCGAATACTCAAATTGCATATTTATGATGTCGATATCCAATCGTATCCTATCCGACATAGTTGACACTATCCGTATTCGAATCACACTGGAGAAACGCGTAATTGGCCAGTGAACACCGTCAAAGTCAAAATTTGCTGGCAGACATTACAAATTTGTGGTTCTTTGCCAGAAGACACCGCACCGATTATTTTATTCATTTTTTAGTTTAGAGGAGAGAGATGGGGAAACATCTAAACTGCCCTTGTCTTCTTGCACCTCTGGCCGTTCACTGGTCGGTCAAGTAGGCCAGTAGGGGGCTGGTTGCCGGCGGCGACCTGGGCAGCGCCCAGTGCCAGCAGGGGCGGCCGTCCGCCATTGCCGCGCCCCCGGCAAGTTCGCACCCGCGCGTCTGCGCCCCGCCCTGGCCTCCGCCGTCAGCCGCATCCGCACGCCGCCCTAGCCTCCGCCCGCGCGTCTCGCTCTCATCCTCCGCCCGTGCGTCCGCGCGCCGCCCTAGCCTCCGCCATCCGCCATGGCCGCACCTCCGCACGCGCGTCCACGCGCCGCCTTGGCCTCCGCCATCCACCATGGTCGTGCCTCTACCCTGGCCTCCGCCCGCATGTCTCGCGCTCATCCTCCGCCGGCGCGTCCCCGCGCCGCTCAGGCCTCCGTCGTCCGCCATGGCCACGCCTCCGCCCTAGCCTCCGCCGTCCGCCATGGCCGCGCCTCCGCCCGAGCGCCTCGCTCGCCGGAGCACTGCCCTAGTCAAGGACCGACGAGCAGCCGTTGCGGGATGCTCCTGCCCGATGCGCCACCAAGGTCGGAGGAACTGGAGCGACCGCTGGCGTGCTACCTGTGCAGGGGAGAGAAGAAAAGGGAGAGGAAAGAAGAAGGCAGGGGCAAAAATGATATTTCGCCGCTCTTCTCTCTCCTCCAAAGTCAGAAATGAATATTTTAACAGGCGCAGTGTCCGCTAGCAAATTTTGCAAAAAACAGTGTCTTTCAGCAAATCTGATTATTTTCAGTGTCCGCTAGCCAATTCACCCAATTGGAAAATATCAAAGGAGAACCAAATAAAACATACAGAAAATAAAAAACCAAAAAAATAACCAGATTATTTATATGGAGGCTAAATTGGAAATTTTCAAAGGGGAACCAAATAAAACATACAGAAAATCAGAAAAGCCAAAAAAATCAGATAACAATTCGAGTAATTCTGACAATTCCCATTTACGAATAATCAATTTACACCAACTGAACATAGAACTTACAACCAAACCAAAGTAATAAAATATGGTATAATAACATGTAATATGCTCGTGCTAAAGGAATGAATATACATATAGTATATGGTTAGGGGATAGGTGATTTGACGGGGCAGCCTATCCCTTCACCTGCGAAGCAGCAGGTAACTGCATGCACTCCATCGGCGGTGCATGGTTGCAGGCTCGGAGCAACATGCACATGATGCGTCTGCAGTTGCGTCTCCATCGGCTGCAGTTGTGTCTCCATGGCATAGAAAAAAAAAGCGGGCTATAGGGTCGTTATAGCGGCCGGAGAGACTCAACGTTAAGCTATTTCTATTTGTGTCGCTATGCCAACTTTAACCGCTACTGTGTGCTATAGCCCCACTAATTGCTTAGCTTTAGCGTTCAAATAGCGGCGCTATTTCAGATTTTGCTATCACTAATAGATTTTGACAATTTAATTTGTTATTTCCTACTTATCATTTGTTACTAATTTTGTATTTTGTATTTTGGATAATTAAACACTGGACTTTCATGAACCATGTTGTAATGTTATATTATTAATATTACCTAGACTTGTGGAACCTTATAAACATATTTGTGTTCATCTAATTTCATATTTACCATGTTTTTTCATTAATTATTGGTGTTTTTTGTGTTTCCTTTATAAAAACGTTATTTGTCGTAGCGTCGTTATAGCCTCGTAGCTATTGAAAAAAAAATTACCGCTATTTTTAGTGACCCGCTATTTAAAACTATCTCCATCGGTCGCAAGGGCGTGGTCCCGTGACTCACCGATGCCACAGACGGACAGAACAAAAAGAAAAGAAAGACAGACGGCGGAGATCAGAAGGCAGAGGAATCGGACGGCCCACAGATTCGAGTGACAAGAGGCAAAAAAAATTACCCGAGTCATATACAGATTTAGCGTAAAATTAAATACCACCTGAACTCGTAACTCATGTCCAGCGTCTCCGCAGGGATGTTGAAGAATGGAACATGTGCAAAGTTCATTTGTGATTATTATGATGCTACAGCTTGCGTCAAATTTCATTCGTTGCATGCATCGTGTCCTGCTCCGGATATATTAGCAGAGTTCTGCCTAGTGATCTTGTTTCTGTTTCCTTGATTCCGTCTGTTATGCAGATCGTGCGCATATAACAACCATAATATACAGCAACAACAGAACGAAAGTAAGCTGCGAGTTGGGATTACAACTGCTGATATCTAACAAGATCGCTTTCTACTTGTTGTTACAGTTGCATCTGTAGATATACTCTAGCTAACAAATATACAACAAACAATCTAGTACGACAAGAATCAGAGAGATATCTCAACGGCATGCCAACCCTAAAAACACCACCAGGACACTCCTATAAATTGATCCTTTCCTTTTCATTCAGGGCTCATCCCATACCACACAAGCCAACGAAAGCCACCGTAAGTTTACGCGCGGATCCATCCAAAGACCAAAAAGATCGATGGCGCCGTCCAGCAACTACACGCTGATCGCGTTGCTCGTGGCCTTCGCCGTGGTCGCGCCTAGCCTGCTGCACCAATCTGCGGCCGCCAGAGACGGAGGAGCAGCCAAGGCCGCCGCGCGCGGCGGCTCCTGCGCCATCGGCCAACAACGGTGAAGTCGTCTTGCACCCGATGGCCACGTACGAGATCCCTGACCTGCCACTGCCGCCAATTATACCATGCCCTCCCGCGTTTCCAAAGATCCCGTTCATCCCCTGCTACAACGTGACGCCGCCTGCGCCGCCGCCGCAGCCAAAGGAGTGCAAGGCATCGCTGGTGATGCTGATGCCTCCGTGCTCCGGTTTCCTCACCACCAACAGCAGCAAGGATCCGAGCACGGAGTGCTGCGCCGGCGTCAGTCGATTCATCAGAGGCGGCGATCCGAGCATCTATGCTCCTCTTTGCCTCTGCCGCATCATTAACGGCGACGTGAACCAGCTTCTGACGGCGCCGGTAGACCACGCGCGCGCGCTGTACCTCGTGCAAGCATGTTTTAGGAATAGACCCAAAGACATCATCCGGCATCTGCAGCGACGACGAATTGAGTAAGTCATATATACAGTTTAGTTCCAAGAAACTAATAATCCTTGTAATAATGCAACTAATTAATGTGCTATGATACCATTACACTGAACAGGGAAACAAATACCACCGATGGAGCTTCCCAAACCTCCAACACCGGCGCCAGGGAAGAAGGCTTAGGGTATTGCCTTTTTTCCATTTTTTTTTCAGTTACTATTAGTTTATCAGCAAGCCAATTGTTGCCATATAACATCCTTTTATTTTTGGATTTTTTTGCAGGTCGATGACAGCCATAAGTAGCAGAAAGAGGTTGATCGATTCTTTTGTCAGGAGAAATAATAAAAGTTAGAGCTGTGGATTTTATAGATTCACAACCATCGAAGTGTCCGGTGCATGCATGTGTTCATCGGCGTCATAGTCAGCAGTCGTCGTTGTCGTCATCATGGAACATGCAGCCTGTTCGCTTGGTCGTAAACGATTGTAAATTTTCAGTTAGAACAGTATTTTTCTCTCACACCAAATCAGCCAACAATAATAATCCACGATCATATACGATCGTTTCAGCCCCAGCTGAACAGACTGATAGATCATAGCAGCGTGTCATCGACTCATCATTAGTGTTCTGTTACAGCGTCTTGGTTAAGATGTCATATCTAGTTTGAGACTAGGTGCCATGTATCACTAGAAACAACCGTTTTGCTCAATGCGCATACTTTGATAATATCTGCAGTTTCTCGAGCGATGATTTGATTTGATTTTCTTATTAAATAAAAATAACGATAGTACTGCTGCCTTCCTTTAGACCCAATTTCTACGTAGTATGTAGATCAGATTAAGATAAACTTTATGTCAAAATTGTAGATTTTATTAAAGAGATCTAAAACTTTGTAGTTGACAACTTTTAAATTTGAGAAAGTTTATATGTCCAAATACTCAATATAAGTTCTCGGAATATATTTGACACGATTAACAATGTTTGGAGATAAAGTAACATCAAAATTGTAGTACTCGATGAGATCTATAATTTTGCAGTTAACAATATTTTTATTTTGAGTGTCAAATATACAATATAAAATTCAAAAATATGTAGTTAAAAAAATAGCGTAGTTAACAATCTTTTCATAGATTATTTTGAGTGTCAAATATACAATATAAGATTCTTATCATGTTGCTCAATTGGTATGTGCGTCTACAGGAATGTAGATCGAATCATGAGAACACATGGTTTCTATCTTTTATATCACTATCATTGCCGATTTATAGAACCGGCGCCAATGCCGGTTCATTTTTGTGGCAGTGATATCCTATTCTAGGGTAGTGGTATAGAAGTTGCATGCATCAATAACAAATTTGATATAGATAGCAACTAAAAGAGTAGAAAAGTTATTTTACTGGCACTCCAGAACCAATTTTCCAGAGGTTTGAAGTCACGTGTTTTATTAATACGTGGCTACTTCTTTGAGTCGTAGGAAACATGTTAGCCAACTATTCGTCAATTAAAGTTAATTTTACTACTGTTAGTGTGCAGATCATCGATCTGTAATGATGAGTGTACGAGTGAACATTTTCATCAGTTTTTTTTAAACCCTCAAATAAGGGCATATGTTAGGTAAACGACCGCCTCTAGCTCCCTGCACCTAAGCTATAAAATGGCGACTCCCTCTGGTTTGCCAACTGATTTTTTTAGGGGAAATATGAATTTCCATTATTCGAAAGATGCTGAATCGTCAGCAATTACATAGTGGATACACAAAGGGATGGGAACCAAAATGGGTTCAGCATCCAAAGAACAAGTACTACCAAGAGCAGCTAGCTTGTGCGCCACCTTGTTGGTCGCCTGAGGCCGGTGTTGGACTTGCCACGAAATGAAGTTCAGAGGCAGAAGGCTTCTTAGCTCCGCAACTATGTTTGCCATTGCACTGAGATCATAAGCCCTGGAGTAAACAGCTTGCACAACAGCCCTCTGGTTTGCCGGCTGATTTTGATGAGTAGGAGCAAGAAATTAGGTCTTCTACAATAGAAAATAGTATTGCTATGGTGTTTTGCTGGCAGAGTCGGAGCTAGAGCTGGTCGAAGCTGCACTAAACATGCCCTAAATGTGGACAATGGCTAGTAGTATTAGGGCTTCTACAATATGACAGACGCTTCAGAGGAGAGAGAGAGAGAAAACTAAATTTTCATTAAGCACCCACAAATCTATTGCTGAAGCCCTTACATTTGCGCTAAGCACAATTCAAACAGCCGGCCTCTCCGTATGTTTTTGCCCAAGCGTCCAACGCCTCTTTGAGGAGCGATGCCGAACAAAAGCAATGCAACAAGTTCCATCCTAGCAAAGAAACGGAGAAAACTGCCTCCAAGCGCCTTCCACGTCCTCGCGTTCTACATGGCCTTATAACACTACTCTAGATCTATGCATCATTGTTGGGGTCCTTACCTAGCATCACAACTAGATTCGGACCGAACAGAGGGTAACTGGCAGTGGTATGTCTATCACTGTCGGTTCTCATACTCGTTAGTGATAGGATGGATTATTGATGGCTCAGTGGTTTCAATCCAAGGTTTTAAAAATAGGTTAAGCTGGTTTTGCACTTTCTTAAAATGCAAATTGGACTTCACATTGGATTCCTCTCGTCAAGATGATCGAAAACATCTATAGAATGTCTAATTTGGAGTTTGAATGGCGAAAATACGATTTTGGGAAACATATATAGGATCACAACCAATTGAGGTATCCAATCAATAAAAAAACTAATATACTATGTTACCTTTCCATACTCTAACTCTTCCATGCCCCTCATGTTGTTCTACAAGCATCTCAGATGATGTTTGTGGGTATTTTTGGTGGCCTTAGCTCACCGACAGTAGAAAAACGCTAGTTGCACTTACGCCTCCTCGACAAGGCACCTTCTTATGAGCTATTTTGAGGTCCAAAACAAGCTAAGCCGGTTTTTCCCTGCCTCGTTGTGATTCGATCCTCGAGTACAGTGGTCCGAGTGATCCTCGTGAGATTCGGGCATTCTTGCCTTTAGCTGAGGGACTAGATTTCCGTCAACACACTTTTTTGGCTACTTCACTAGGGAGGAAGATCAAGGTCAATCTACAACAGCCATCAACCATGTATGGCAAACAGATCCCCAAACCATGAGGATCATTGTTGGGTCAATGTTTGGTTTGGTGACAGATGGGATAGAACATCCCTAGAAGAGAATATTCCCTCAAGATAATTATCCCTTATCGATGTGTCCAGCGTCCCTCAAAAAACTAAGGTCCCTCAAAAACTAAGGTACAAGTTCATTATCCCTTATCGATGTCGTTCTATTCTGTTGCCATGTGCTTGTCTTTCACTACCACACAAATGTTTTTTTACATGCAGTCAAAAATGATTTTTAGAGCATACTATCAAAATCCATCGATCGTAAAAATCAATCATTTTGCCAAGTGTTGTTTCTGTTTCCATCTCCTGTTGGCCATGCCTGCTGGTCCCCTCGCAGTGGCCACGCTCGCCCCGGTTCTGGAGGAGATGGTGGCATGGAAGAGGGTGGGTGACCTTGGTGCACGCGGTCAGCCTCGCCCCCTGTGTGAGCATGGTAATGACCTTGGTGTAGGGTAGGACGTGACGGCTGTGTTCGAAGCTGCTGCGGTTGGGTGACTATGGAAAAAAAAGAAAAGGATGTTTAATGGATAACAAATAATAATGTATCCTCTTCATTTTCATCCTTCCAACCAAATATAGAGTAGGAATGTGTGTCCCATCTCTTCAACCAAAGTACCAAACATAGAGATGAAATCATCTCATCACATGAAACTAGAATGGATCCATCCTATCCTTCTTATTTCACAACCAAACAATACCTTAAGTCCGCAGGGATGTCAAACAATATAATGGAACATGTGCAAAGGTTCATTGCGATTATTATGATCCAACAGTTTACATTGAAAATAATCGTTGCATGCATCGTGTCCTGCTCTGCATATATTAGCAGTTCTACATTGTGATCTTCATTCTGTTTCCTTCTTTTGAAGATCATGCATCATAACCCTAATATACAACAACAACAGAACGAAAGGTTACTGCGATCTACAAGATCTTGCATCTGTAGATATCTAGCGCCTAGACGTCCGGACGGACGCCCACGTACAGGCGCCCGCAGCTGCAGTTCGTTTTTGCGCCCCCGTTTCGCGTGTCCATGCATGGGCCCGCGCCGCCCGGATGTCGCTTGCCCATGCCTGTGTTATTCGTGCCCATGCGGGGGCCCACACTGCCCGAACATCGCCCGCGCGGGGACTGCTCGCACCTCCTTCCGCTTTCAATGCGCATCCCATGTGTAACACCAAATCTTCTTTTGAAACATCCAGATGCAACACTTGAAACATAAAAAAAATAGATAAAACACTTGAAATAGGCGTATGAAACACTTGCAAAAACACTTGAAAACCATCCCAAACATAAGTATCATCTAGATAAAACACTTGCAACATATGTGTGAAACATATGCAACATCCAGATAAACACACTTGCAACGTACGTCTGAAAAAACAGATGAAACATTGGGGATAGACGTTTTCAACATACGTGTACAACAATTGCAACATCCCAATCTATTTTTGCAATATCCGTGTGAAATACTTGCAACATATATCAAAACCATCTGAAACATTTGAAATGTACACTTCCAATATGCATCGTATCCCGGTGTGGCCCTCCTCCGCCGTCTATATCGGTGCGCCGCAGCTATAGCAGGGGCGAGGCCGGAGGGCTTCCGCGCTAGGGTCCGACGCTTCTCATTGCACTGGCGGCGCGTGTCTGTGTCATCGGGCGGGGCGGGCAGCAGAACAGAAGTAGCGGCAGGAGCAGTAGGGTGGGTGCGCGGAACTGCGACAGGAGCAGCGGGGCGGGTGGCGGAGCAGGCAGGTGCCGGCCAAGTTGGAGATGGACATGTGATGAATTAAGTGGATATAAATAAATAAAGGTTGTGTCAGTTGAACTAGACTAGATGAGAATTAAAATTGATATGGCCACGCGCCCCACGTCCGTCCGTCGAGTAAAGAATCGGACGCTCGGATCAAAGCATTTCCATATATATTCTAGTCTAGCTAATAACAAATATACAACAGATTTTCATTAAAGAAAACAAATATACAAAAGACAATGTAGTACCAGAATCAGAGAGATATCTCAACGGCATGCCAACCCTAAACACCAGGACACTCCTATTAAATTGATCCTTTCCTTTCGTTCAGGGCTCACACCACAGAAGCCAACTAAAGCCTCAGAATCCTTTAGTTTACGCCTCCATATATCCAAAGACCAAAGAGATCGATGGCGCCGTCCAGCAACTACCCGCTGATCATCGGGTTGCTCGTCGCCTTCACTGTGGTCACGCCCAGCCTGCTACACCAATCTGCGGCCGCCAGAGACGGAGGAGCAGCCAAGGCCGCGGCGGCTCCTGCGCCGTCGGCCAACGGTGAAGTCGTCTTGCACCCGACGGCCTCGTACGAGATCGCTGACCTGCCACTGCCGCGACTTCTACCATGCCCTCCCTTGTTTCCAAAGATTCCGTTTATCCCCTGCTACAACGTGACGCCACCTGCGCCGCCGCCGCTGCGTCCAAAGGAGTGCCGGACAACGCTGGCGAAGTCGCTGGTGCCTCCATGCTCCTGTTTCCTCACCAACAACGGCGGTGCATGTGAATCATCGGAGGCTCCGAGCAGCAAGTGCTGCGATGGCGTCCAGGTATTCCTCAGCGATGCAAGCGTTTATGACCCTCTTTGCCTCTGCCATGTCATGAACGGCGACGTCAGCCAGCTTCTGCCGGCGCCCGTCAACCACACGCGCGCGCGCTCTGGTGCAAGCGTGTTTAGACGGAGTAAGCAAGACTCTCTAAATCTTTCCTAAATGTTTAGAAATAGAGATTTTGGTGAAAAACTATCCTCCAATAGCTTCTCTAGGTAGCTATCCAAATATAGTTCTGAATTTCTCGCTAGCCAAAAATATAAGACAAGAATGACTCTCTAAAGTATGCATAAGATATAGAAAGACCGTTGGAGAGTGAAAAGATAGCGATTTTTATGCAAGGGACTCTCCAAATGATGATCGTAAACCCACAGCCATTTTCCGACATCTGCAACAACGACCAATCAATAAGTAAGTCATAGAGTTTATTTCCAAGAAACTAATAATCCTTGTGTGTCTGCATAGCGTAGCGCTTGTAATAATGCAACTAATTAATATGCAACAGAGGACCAAATGCCACCAATGGACCTTCCTGATGTTAGTTGATCTTTATTCACGGTCAATTGGACCCTTGGATCCGTGTCCTGATCGGGGGCGTCTAACCCTACATGGTTAGTAGGCCCCCGTCACACTGCGCTATAAAAGAAAGGTGGGGGCCGGCGGCTCAGAGGACGAAGTTCACCTGAGCTACAGTCGCCCCACCGACACAACCCTAATCTGATCTAAGAGAGAGGGTGCGCAGCCAGTGACGGAAAGCACCGTCACTGGCCAACACCACCACTGCACCGCCGCCCTTCGACACAGCACCGCCACCGGGTCGATCTTCACCAAGCACCGCGATGGCGAGCCCGTCTTCCTCGAAGGCGGTCGATGGTTTGCACCCCCCTTCACCCCTCTCTCTCTCACTCTATCTATTAATCATTTAGTAGGAGATGTTCTAGGACTCATTATTTATTCCAAAAGCAAGTAGACACGCTAGATCTATGGCTAGTGATCCTGTTTTAGGTCTATTAATGGTATCAGACGCCTAACTAGGTGTAGATCTAGCCTATCGGAAAAGAAAACCGAGTAGCAGCATTTAGAAGGAGGCGATAGATTCGTTTAGGGATCTAAACAGAGGGTTCATAGAACCCTAAACCCAATTCGGGTGAAGAAAAAAAGTAAGAGACGGGTCTCGATTTTGAAAAGCAACTCAAACCAGTAAGGAAACCCTAACCCAAACCCTAACCCGCGCAAACCGCTCGGGGAAGATGAACAGTAAGGAAACCCTAACCCTAATCTCGATCCTAACCCCATCCCCAACCCTAAATCAGATAGATCTAAGAAGAAAAGAAAGAAAAATCCAATTAGAGAAGAAAAAGGGAAGGGGAAGAGGCCTACTTCGTCGCTGCACCACGCTGCCGCCTCGTCGGCGCGTGAGAAGAAGGGTCGAGCCGCCGCTGCACGTTGAGCGGGCACGTGCTCTGGCCAAGGGCACCGCGGCCAAGCCGCTCCACGGCGACGCGCTCACCTGCAGGGGAGCGCGCGCGCCGGCAAGGGGGCCGGCGATGGTGCCGTCATCGCCTCGCTTCACTCGGTGTCGTCGTGGGGCTAAGAGAGAGAAGGTGGAGAAGACAATGGTCAGATCTAGGGTTTGAAGAGCTTCTCACCACAGCACACATGGGGATCAGGGCACCGTCGCCCAGACCGCTCGACGGCGGCGCGCTCACCCGCTGGGGAACGCGCCCGCCGACGAGGGGGCTGAGTGGTCGACGATGGCACCACCACCTCTCTTCGCTCTTGTCTTCGCTCGGTCGCTCGCTGCTGCTGCGCTGAGAGAGAGGAGGAGAACAAAATGGCGTTAGGGTTTTAGGGGAGCAGCTGAGGTCACCATTTTGATCGAGCGACGTGCGCGGATGGATCCGACGGCTGGAACGTCATCGGGCCAAAATGAGCCCAGGCGGGATTACAGTTTCCTAGCCCAGGCCCAGGTTGCGGCCTAGGCGCAGGGGAGGCGCCGCGAGCGCGTGCGCGCGTACTACTGTTGCAGGCCGGGCCACGCACTGTTGCTACTGGGCCGTTTACTACTGCTGCAGGCCGGGCCAAAATGAACAGCAAGAAATGATTTGACGTTTATTTAATTTTCAGAAGCAGTTTGAATGAATTTTGATGAATTTTGAAGGTTTAAAATTTCTGCTAAAACTACACCAACGTGTTACTTTTTTCCAGAAAGTAGATATGAATAAGAAAATGCTTCTGAAAAGTAGATAATTATTATTTATTCATGTTTCCGCTGCAATGTTAAAGTTTATAATCTTCTAATTAAATTCGAACCAACAGGAGAATTTAATTTCAAGAGTAGTCAATTTTAATCAGTAAATTATAATATTGTTATTTTTTTGACCAACGTTGATAATAGCAATATTATAATGTTTAATCATAAGTTTTTCATGCATTAATTCTATTTCTGTCCAACGGTGATGTAAAATTAGTGTATAAAAATAGTGTATGTTTTAATTTTGACCAACATTAAATTAAAGCATGCAATTATAATATCATATTTTCTCACTATCTCTAATGGTGTTTTTTAGGACTCAACCCAATGGCATTTATCTCGCACATACCATCTCTTGAAGGGGGCAACTATAGGGTATGGCGAGAGAAGTATGAACTAGCACTTGCGCTGTCTGAAAATGATCTAGCGCTTACCTTTCCGTGTCCTAATGAGCCAGTGGACCCAGTGAGAGAAGAAAATGAGTCTGATGCTGATTTTACTGCTCGGTAGAGAGATCACATAGAAGTGCGGATGAAGTATGATCTCGAACGCAAGAAATGGGACATTTCAATCCACAAGTGCTTGATGATGGCTAAGTCTACAATTTTAGATGCTATAAGGGGGTCTATCCCAGACTGTGATACCACCACGGAGTACCTTAAGAAAGTGGAGTCAGTTCACTGGCTCTTCAAAGGCTTATGCCAGTACATTGATCAAGAAATTGTTCAATGAGAAATATACTGGTGGCGGTATCAGAGAGCACATATTGAAGATGAGCAACACGGCTTCGAAGCTGAAGCCAATGGATTTAGGGCTCAGGGATGAGTTCCTAATTCATTTGGTTTTTGCTTCCTTGCTAAAGGAATATGAAACCTTTGTTGTTAACTACAACATACAGCCCGACAAGTGGGACACAGAGAAGCTCATCGCATTGTGTGTTCAAGAAGAGGAGCGGCTGAAATCCTTATAGGGTGACTCTGCTAATCTTGTGAAGGACAAGAAAAAGAACTTCAATAAGAATGCCAAACCACAAGGGAAAGCCCCTCAGAACGACCACCATCCGAAGAACAACAATGCTCAAGTTGAAAAGGATCAGTGCAAATGGTGTAAGAAGCATGGACACTACCAGAGGGACTGTCCATACTTCCTGAAGAGCCTTCTGAAGAAAGGTGAGGATTTCATTACATTCATAGATGAATCCTTGTATTTAAGTTATGTAAAATCTACTTGGTGGATTGATTCAGGTGCAATTGTTCATGTTGCCAATTCATTATAGGGATTCCATGTGAGGAGGACCCTGCAAAAAGGAGAAAGAAGAATTAAAGTAGCAAATGGAGTCGAAGCTCAAGTTGAAGCCATTGGAGATCTTTCTCTAGAATTAGTTGATGGTTTTCTACTTAAGCTTTCAGATATTCTATTTGTACCCTCTTTGCGAAGAAACTTAATAAGTGTTTCACATTTAGATGATGATGGATATGATTGCCATTTTGGTAATGGCAAATGTCAGATTGTTTATAATAATAAATGTATTAGTCTTGCCTTCCGACAAGACAAGCTTTATTTATTATCACTTTCTGAGAATGTGAATGATGTAAGTACTGAGAATGAGAATGTTTCCTTGTCTATGAATGAAACAAATAAGCGGAAGAGAATGCATGATGTATCTTTGAAATTATGGCACTGTCGTTTAGACCGTATTTCGAAGGGGAGAATAGAGCGATTGATTAAGAAATCAATTCTTTCGCCCTTAGAATTTTCAGATTTAGAACAATGCATAGATTGCATAAAAGGAAAGTATGTTAATAAAATAAAGAAAGATGCCAAACCAAGCGCAGGAATTTTAGAAATAGTTCACACACACATATGTGGTCCTTTTCCTGTGAAGAGTGTGGATGGTTATGATTCATTCATAACATTCACAGATGACTATTCTCGTTTTGGCTATATTTATCCAATTAAGGAAAGATCGGAAGCATTGGATAAATTTAAAATATTCAAGGCTGATGTTGAAAATCAGCATAATTTAAAGATTAAGGTAGTAAGGTCCGACCGTGGGGGAGAATACTACGGTCGACACACCTTATATGGCCAAGTTCCTGAACCCTTTGCAAGGTACTTATAGGAAAATGACTTAGTAGCCTAGTATTCTACACCGGGTGAGCCTCAGCAAAATAGAGTAGCTGAAATACGTAGCCGTACCTTAATAGATATGGTGAGAAGCATGATAAGTTACTCTATCTTACCGATAAGTTTATGGATGGAGGCGTTAAAAACCGCCATTCATATACTTAATCGAGTGCTAAGTAAGTCGATGCCCAAAACACTATATGAGTTGTGGATAGAAAAGGAACCCTCACTAAACTATTTACGTATGTCGGGTTGTCCATCTGAGGCAAAAGTATTTAACCCAAACATAGGGAAGCTAGACTCCAAGACAGTCAGCTGTCATTTCATTGGCTATCCAGAAAAGTCAAAAGGTTATCGCTTCTATTGTCCTGACAGACAAAGTTTGTAGAAATAAGACATGCTGTCTTCTTGGAGGATGATATGATCAAGGGGAGCATGGTAGCGTGAGAAATTAGTTTTGAAGATAAGCGGGTATACGTGCCCACTCCTATGGTTCAAGAACCATTCTTCACGCTACCTATTATTGTTGTACCAACAGTGCAAGATGCTGTAGTAACAGCACCTGTTGTTAGTTCTCTTATGGCAACAATGAATGAACATGAGGTACCTGTCCTTCAGGATCCCCAAGAACCCGTTGTCACACATGAGGGAGAGCAACAACAGCCTCATGTAGAACAAGCGTCATCTAACGAGGCCCCTAGAAGGTCTCAAAGAGTCAGGAGATTAGCCATTCCTGATGATTATAAAGTTTATGAATGTGAGGAATTTCAAACGGAGGGTGATCCCACCTCATTTAAAGAAGCCATGAGAAGCGGTCACTCATCCAAGTGGCTTGAAGCCATGGAAGATGAAATAAAATCAATGAAAACCAACGGAGTTTGGAACTTAGAAACAATTCCTAAAGGAGCCAAGATAGTAGGCTGTAAATGGGTCTACAAAACTAAATATGACTCCAAAGGAAATATAGAAAGGTTTAAAGCACGACTTGTGGCGAAAGGTTTCACGCAAAGAGAAGGCATAGATTACAATGAGACATTTTCTCTAGTCTCATGTAAGGATTCTTTTAGAATCATAATGGCGCTTGTAGCACATTATGACTTAGAATTACATCAAATGGATGTAAAGACAACGTTCCTAAATAGGGATTTGGAGGAAAATGTTTACATGGCACAACCGAAAGGTTTTGTTGTGGAAGGAAAAGAACGTATGGGATGCTGCCTAAAGAAATCCATTTATAAATTAAAACAAGCTTCAAGATAGTAGTTGTTGGTGTTTCGAATAAGCACCGGCAAGTAAATTTATAGTTATGCGCGTTAGGCCTGGATGGTGCGCTAATGGACACAAGATTTATATTGGTTCGGGCTGAATGTCCTACGTCTAGTCTGTTGCTACTCGTGTTATTAGCACCAAAAATGGTTCATAGTAGGGGGTACAAATGGTCGAGAGAGGGACTAGTCCCAAGTCTCTGATGGAAGGGTCAAAAGGATGTCAAGAGCCTGATAGCAGCTTGACTGTGTGTGATGTGTCTTGTTCGTCCAGCGTCGGTCCCTTCGTTGAAGGAAGCACATCCCCTTTTATAGATGAAGGGGACGGCTTTACAAGTGAGAGGGCTCGGATGCGTACTCTACCTAGCCTTGTTGTTCACGTCTACCAAGCCTTGTTGTCCATTCCGGTGGGTGTGAAAGGATGATAAGCGCCTACAATACTGTCGATGCCACTGTAGAATGTCAGGATGGCTACAGAGTACTGCTCCGCACAGGGTATGGACTCTGGTACAGTGGTTTTGACTTATGAGCCATGCCTTGCCTTTCTCCGCACGTCTTCTGGTTCCCTCCGAATGGAGAGCCCATGGTCGGATGGCTCCAGTCGGCCCTCAGGGCGCTGGTCAAAGAAGAGCAGTGAGCAGGCTTCCCACGAGCCTTGGTCGCGGGGTCAGAGTCGCAGGGTCAAAGCAGGAAGCAGTGCTGTGGGCAAAGCCTTTTGATCGGAGGGGGCGTTCGGAGGCTGAAGTGAATACTCCGATCTAGTGGACCTAAGGGGCCATGAAGCGGGTGCCGCTCCCTTGGGATCATATCGTGGTGATAGCATATCCATCATTTGTGGACGACGCGAGTCTTTTTCTAGACCGTAGTGGTTATCGTATGTATACATCGGGTTTCGTGCCCGAGGGCTGAAGGCGGCGCCCACAACTCTGTAGGGCGAAGAGCATGTGCCCACAATACTATTCAGGCTCTGCTACGCCTGGAAGGGTCTAAAGCACCCATCCCGTCGTTCTCTGGCAGTACTTTTCCCGTCGGGGAGTAGGGTATGGACTCTGTGAAAGGTCCTTGTTGGTTTTGGTAATTGAGTGACAACCTAGGTGGACTAATTGTGTTTATGTGAGATACACAGGTGATTAGTCCACAGGTACATGTGTATGAGCAACATATGCCATGGAGGTGAAAATGGCTTGGAGATGTTGCAAAGCTCACACATGTGATGATGAAGGAGCTTATTGCACATGAGACATAACATTGAGTCATGTGATCAAGGTGGAGAAGATCAAGACATGACTTGGCTTGATGGACCGGTTGCAAGCGTGAAGGGCAAGTCGAAGGCTTTGGAGTGATGGACCGCGTGGCGGTGAAGCTTGAGCAAGACTTGGCGCCGATGGACGATGGCAACGGTGAAGAGCAAGTGGAGTCAAGATCGATGAACCAATATGATCATGTGATGATATGAAGTGGATCATATCATTGTTGATCGTGTTGGTGCATGTGTTGCATCGACATTGAAGGAGATGGAATGGAATGCGCAAGGCAAAGGTATAACCTAGGGCATTTCATTTCACCGGTCATAGGTGTGTAGAGAAGTTTATGACCGGGTTTAGGATAGATGGCCGTACTATCAAGAGGAGCAAACTCGTTTGCATATCGGTCATCTAGTGCCACTCGAGTGATATAACTTTGCATTGTCGCTAGGATCGAGTGGCGTGGCAAGTTGAGTGGCTAACATCCTTTGGGAAATGATTGTGAAAATGCTAACACACATACACATGGTGGTGTACACTTGGTGGTGTTGGCACATTTACAAAGGAGGTGGTGTTTGCAGGGGTGAGATGGGTTTTGGGTCCCTCTCTCGGGAAAATGGGATGCCTATTTTCTATTGTGCCGGATGCAAATTCTTGTGGTTAGCACACTTGAGCAAGGGTGAAGAGAATGGAGAAGATGCTGGCGTCGGTCAACTGACCGGACGCTGGATCTGAATGCACCGGACGCTGGCAGGCTGCGTCCGGTCGCGCTGACATGGAGTGACGCTGGCGTCGGTCAACTGACCGGACGCTGGGTCTGAAAGCACCGGACGCTGGCTGGCTGCGTCCGGTCAGGCTGACGTACGGTGACGCAGTAGATCGCGTTCGACCGGACGCTGGCTGCGTCCGATCGCGTTCGACCGGACGCGTCCGGTCATGCTCGGGAGCTTACTGGAAATGACCGGACGCTGAAGGGTCCAGCGTCCGGTCAGTTGAAGTGCTGCGTCCGGTCGACAGATGACCGTTGGGATCGGAAGATGACCGTTGAACGCAGGGGACACGTGGCGAGTATCGCGTGACCGGACGCTGTGGTCCAGCGTCCGGTCGATCGGACCGGAGCGTCCGGTCGGCCCGACCGTTGCCCAGTGAAGGGGTAACGGCTAGTTTAGCCCTTGGGGCTATAAATAGAAGTGGCCCTCGGCCATGGGTGTAGCTGAGCACCTTGGGGGACTTTGTGTCCATGTTTGAGAGTGCTTGGGAGCCCTCCATCACACACATACTTGATAGCGATCATCCGATTGTGTGAGTGAGCGATTCTAGTGCGATTGCATCGTGAGGTTGCATCGAGTGGCACTAGGTGATCGAGTTGCAAGCCGGTGGTGCTTGTTACTCTTGGAGGTTGCCACCTCCTAGACGGCTTGGTGGTGGTCTCCGTCGAAGCGCGCAAGAAGCTTGTGCGGCGCTCCGGAGAAGTGCTTGTGAGGGGCATTGTGCTCGCCCCGCGGGAGTCGCGAAGAGCAACTTTAGTAAAGCGTGTCATTGAGCTACCCTCACTCAAGGGGTAGGTTCTTGCGGCGCCCGACGTGCGGGCTTAGCGGGTGATGCTAATTAGCCGCCGAACCACCAAGTGAGCGGTCGACACAACGGGGACTAGCGTGTTGGCAAACACGTGAACCTCGGGAGAAAAATCATCGTGTCAACCTTATTCTTCCCGTTGGTTTGCATCCCCATTACACAAGCTTGCAATTACTTTTATACATATTAAGCTTGTGTAGTTGCTCTTGTAATTAGATAGCTTGTGTAGCTTGCTAATTACCTTCTAGCTTGTGTAGCATAGAAGTAGCTCCCTTGCGTGGCTAATTTGGTTTTAGTAACCTTGTTAGTCACATTGCTTAGTTTGTGTAGCTAAGTATTTGCGCTCTCTAATTAGGCATTAGTTGCCTTGTTATTGAGCATTGCTAGTGAGCTTAGTTAGCTTTGTGCTTTTGCTTACTAGCATGTGTAGGAGCTCCCTCATTGCATAAAGTACTAGTGGCATAGGTTTGTGTGACCTTGCACCTAGAATTGATTAGGAGAGCTCTAGCTAGCCCGGCACCTTTGTTGCATAATTGTTATCTTTGCAAGGTGCTAGTGAACATACTTTGAGGGGTATAGTCTTGGCTAGACCGATAGTTTTAATTCCGCAATTATATCGGTTAGCCGACGCGATTAATTTTAGAAAAGACTATTCACCCCCCCTCTAGTCCGCCATCTCGACCCTTCACTCTGGTTCAGTGGTTTTGACTTATGAGCCATGCCTTGCCTTTCTCCGCATGTCTTCTGGTTCCCTCCGAATGGGGAGCCCCTGGTCGGATGGCTCTAGTCGGCCCTTAGTGCGCCGGTCGGAGAAGAGCGGTGAGCAGGCTTCCATGAGCCCCGGTCGCGGGGTCGAAGTCGCGGGGTCAGAGCAGGAAGCAATGCTATGGGCGTCCCTTGGGCGAGACCAAGCCCATCCCTCGGGGGTCGGGCGAGGCGGAGTCAATCCCTAAGCTCTCGGGCGAGGCGGAGCTGGCCCTTATCCCTTGGGGGTCGGGCGACGCAGAGTCCATCCCGCGGGGGTCAGGCGAGACCGAGCCTGTCCCTCGGGGGTTGGGCAAGGTGGAGTCAATCCCTAAGCTCTCGGGCGAGGTGGAGCTGGCCCAAAGGCGTCGGGCGAGATGGAACCAAACTCCCGTCATTCGGGCAAGGAACGTAGCGGCGCCCTTGTCCGTCCAGAAGTTTTTAATGTTCGATGGTTATTAGTTCCACCTCCTTGGGTACCTCGGTATTAGGTCCCCGATAGTAGCCCCCGAGCCCCCAGGTGATTCGAGTAGAGTCACCCGGGGGATGTATTCGATTTAGTCGGAGTCAATTTGCCAGAGGGTGCGTGCGAGCGCACCCGATGGGTGTAGCCCCCGAGCCCTCGGGTGATTCAAGTAGTCGCCCGGGGGGTAGTATCAGACCCTCTACGGGTAAGGCCATAAGACTTGGTTTTTTGTCAACTGGATATTTTTAAGGGAAATGTGGTATTCCGTTCGTGGGAATTTTATTTAAGGCCGGCGAGCTCCTAGCGGAGCTGTAGACAGAGCGGGATCTCAAGCTGAAGGATGAGGAGAGGTCCACGACATTGCAGGAGAAGGTGAACCAGGATGCCGTCGTGGTCGATTAGGCCATCCAAGAGCACGATGAAGCGTGTCAGGAGGTCAAGGCACACCGGGCAGATTTTGGAGTCGAGGTGGCCCGATGGCTGGATGCTGAGGAAGTTTCTGCTGGTCTGCACGCCGATCTCGCCGAGGCGCGGGGGCTTCTTCAAGTCGAAGGTGATGAGTATGATCACCTATCTTCCACTGTCCTGGCAGTCTATGACGACCTGTGGGTGACGCAAGAGGAGGGGGCTGGTTCCCTCGTGGTCCGTGCTACTGGTATCACGGCACACGTGGGCCAGCTTGAGGAGAGCGCCTTTTGCCTCGGGATCACCTAGGCCTTCACTGTCGCCCATTCCCATTATGCTCAGGAGATCAACCTAGGGGTGATGAGCCAAGGCTTTGCGCCTGTCTATGAAGACGCTGAGCTAGATGAGATGGAGAAGGCGGTGGCTCCCCTTGCGCAAAACCTGGCGGACAAGCTGAAAGAAGAGGTTCTCCCTTCGCGGAAGTAGTTAGTGGAATTGGTTTGATAAAAACTTATTTGTAACATGTGAACAAGTGTCAGTGCTTTTGTGTCCTGGAAATGGTTGTGTAAGTCTTGTTTCGTTTGTTTTGATCTTACCTTCTCTTTTTGCGATGAAAAAGATTTAGACAATCGACCCTTCCGTTTGTTAAGACCATAGGGCCCGAGGTTTTTTTAGGGGAAACTTGATTGTGCTGGTGAGCAAAATTGTTGTAGCTGTCTAGGCGTGGGTCTTTTGCGGTCTTACCAGTCTGTTCCGCTGAACCTTGCCCCTGGTCTTGATGCGAAGAGGAGGTCAAATGTAATATTTTCTCGAAAAAGAAAAGAAAGGAGGTTCCCATACCTTTATCAGCCCCCGAGTGGGTTGCTAGGGTCGGACGTTACTGGAGACCGGAGTGAGGGAAGCGAACTTATGTTTGTATTTACTCGTACCCCTTACCTTAGGACTTTGATGATTGCTGTGTGACCGTGCGTCATGAGCTTGCTAACGGGGATGTTCGGACGGAATCCGATCCCGTTTGCTTTGCAACAGGGTCGGCGAAGCCCTCGGGTGGCGTTCCGATACTCTTTGGCCTACCTTCCAACAGATTCCCCCTCAATGGGGTTTCTATGGGCTCGGCTAGAGGCTGGATCTGAACAAGAAGGTTGAGATGACCCTATTTACCTTAATGCGGGTCAGGCAACGGCCGTTTGAGGCTCATCTGTGTTTTCTCCCCTAGCTCTTGTTCGACGCGGGGCGGCCCCAGACTCTTCGCGGGTCAGCCTTCGAACCTCGGTCTATCGATCCGGCTCAAGCCCCCGAGCCCTTTAGGGTCTGATAGGGGTCGGCCATGTTTTCGCGCGTTACCCCATCCTCGGTTTCCGCAATCGGAGGGGCTAAGTTGACGACACTTGCCTCGATGGCTCGAGTGTTGCGCTCAATGAGCTTGCTAACGGGTATGTTTGTGTGAAATCTGGGTTCATCATTCGCTGATGGGGTCGGTAGAGCCCTCATGTGGCATTTCACTACTTCTTAACCCACCTTCCGACAGATGCCCAAGACGTTTGATAGGCTTAGGTGGCCCATTGGCCTCTCCTCGATGGAGATTCTGTGGGTTTGCCTCGGGGTTAGAATCAAACAAGAAAGGTCGAGACGTCCATGTCCGCTTCTAAGCGGGGTCAGGCAAGGCCGCTGGGGCTCGTCTCTATTTTTCTCCCCTGGCTCTGTTTGACATAAGGCGGCCTCGAGCCCTTCAAGGGCCAGCCTTCGAACCCTGGTCAGGTGTCGCTCATATTGAATGAGGCGGCTATCGCTTCGTGACGCGACACGAAGAGTTGAGATGCAAGGGTTTGCATATGCAATGTTTGAATGCATGAATTTAACATATAGTTTAATCGAGACGAAAGCGGGGGTCGGTAATTTTACCTTGGTGGTATGAGCCGTGGGAAGCTCCTACCAGACATGTCCATGCCAGGTTCGGGTCCGACGTTTGCGATGAGGCCAGCGTAACCTGCATAAGTATTGCGATTTTTTGTTTCCGTCTCTCGGTGGCAATCCGAGCCATACGATTGACTTTTAAGCGATCTGTCAGCTTCCCCTCGAAGGGGGCTCTGTAGGCGGACCCCTCCAAACTCCTTTCGGGAAGGCGGGAGCTAAGGCTAGTAGTGTGAGGAATTGTGAACGCGATTAACACCGTAGCCATCGGGGCGTAGGGTCTGGTGGTTCGTCCAGTTGTACTCATCATTGTATTCCCACGCGCCGTGCTTTTGGTTTCCCAAACGTAAGGAGGGGTCAGGCTAAGAGGGTGTTTAAACAAACATACACCCTTGGCATCCCCCGAGCGATGTCGTGCCCCTGCCGTTGCTGGGGTCAGAGGCCCAGTAAAGAATTTAATACTCAAAGTAAGTAAACAGGGGTACTTATCTTTCAATTGGTTGTTCGTTCGTTGTTTTGCCTGGGCCACCTGATCGACCTAGGAGGCTTGTTGGACTCCCCCTGGAGGGAGGTTCTATCATTGGGTTGTTCCATGGGCCTTTCGCCTTTCCTCCGCTACTGTGCCCCTTCTTTAAATAGGGAGGGGGAGTGGAGTTCTCGCCCTATTCCTAGCCAGCCTCTGAGCCGCCACCACTTCTCCTTCCTTTCCACCGAATGCGGCAGTTCCTGAGTAAGAGAGGGTGATGCGAGGGAGAGAACAACTCACAAGTCTGCTTGTGAATCCGGAGCGCGATGTTGAGCTAGAGGTTGTCCCACATAGATGAGACGGTGCGAGCCGCCCTTGCTATGGGCGCACCACTGCCACCAATGGAGGAGGGGCACTGGAGGGCACCGAGCATTGTCGACCTTGCCATCATTCATTGTGGCCTTCCTTCGGTGGGAAGCGCCTCCTGTCCCAACGCCATTGTCGGGGTTGGAGCTGATGATAATGGCGTAGTCCCTGAACGCCTCGGCGGAGGGGCACCGCATTCGCCGGCGCGGTGCTCGACGTCGCAGATGACGGTGCCTTCGAAGATCCCGTGGCGCAGTGGGATGTTGCCGATGGAGAGCGTGGTGTGGCAGCCGCAGTAGATGAATTGTATTGTCGATGTCACTGTAAATACTTATTGATGCCATATGGGAGTTTCTAGCGGCCCCCTTGCCTTTCTCTGCACATCTTCTGGTTCCTTCCAAACGGGGAGCCCCCGGTCGGATGGCTCTAGTCGGCCCTTAGTGCGCCGGTCGGAGAAGAGCGGTGAGAAGGCTTTCCGCGAGCCCCGGTCGCGGGGTCGGAGCAGGAAGCAGCATTTTGGGCCAAGCCTTCTGATTGGAGAGACTGCTTGGAGACGGCTGGTGCCAGAAGCGAGTGCTCCGGTCGAAGAGGTGGGCCGAAAAAGCTGATGAGTGGGTGCCTATTCTTACGGGTAGACCTTCCGGTCGATGACTAGACTACCCTTCTGGCCTGCTGTGTTTTAGTTTTTTGGGCCATCCCATGGAATATATGTTGCCGTCAGGGCGATCGAAGATGGCTCCGACCGCCTCCTCTCCTGAGGCATGGCTGGTGGCAATGTTTAGGAGTTCCTTGGTGGTCCACAGGCCCCTGCGCCCTAGCTTGTGGACTAGGGATTCATAGGTTGTCCCGGATAGGAAGGCTCCTATCACGTCGGCGTCGGCGACGTTAGGGAGCTTGTTGCACTATCGGGAGAAGCGCCAGATGTACCCGCGGAGGGTTTCATCGGCCTTCTAGCGGCAGTTCTTGAGGTCCCATGGGTTTCTAGGGCATTTGTACGTGCCCTGGAAGTTCCCCACAAAGATCTCCATGAGATCCGCCCAACTTTGAATGGCGTTGGACGATAGGTGCTCCAACCACGCTCGTGCCGAATCGGCCAAGAATAGTGGGAGATTGTGAATAATGAAATCGTCATCACTCGCACCACCGGCTTGATAGGCAAGCCGATAGTCTTTGAGCCAAAGCCCGGGGTTCGTTTCTCCAGAATATTTTGGGATATTGGTGGACGGTCGGTACCTTGGTGGGAAAGCAGCGTTGAGGATGTGTCGGCCGAAGGCCTGAGGGCCTGGCAGGCTAGGGCTCAGGCTTCAGTCCTTGCCGCTGTTGTAGCGTCTGCCGCGTCGAGGATGATAGCCACGATGGGCTCCTTCCCTTCTGTCACCGTGGGTGCACCTGCGAGCGTCGATGGTGCTGCGCACGTCACGGTTGTGGGCGAGACGTTGATGTACTGGGACAGCAGAGAGCTGCCCGCCGCCTGGCGGTGTCTGGTGAACGGACGTGTCCTTGGCGGGGCATACCGAGGGCGTGCACTGGCTGGCGTCGGGCTCGCGTCGCTAAGACAACGAGCTTTCCGCCTGCTGCGCCGCCGCGCGCTCGAGCAACGTGCGAATCTCTCGGTGGGCCCGGCGATCCTCGGACATCATGGCCTCTGGAAGGCCGTGCAACAAGACTGTCGCTGTGGCGATGTTTTGGCTCACCCGAGCGAAGTGAGGAAGGGTCCCATCATTGGTGAAGATCCTTTGGTGTACGGTGCGGGCAGTGGCACGGGCGTGCCCACCGCTTTTGCGGCGTTCGATCTCGCGATTGATGTTCGCGTACTCCCGGACGAGCCCTTGTCTGGCCTCATCGATCTCTAGCTTGTGGGCTCTCAACTGCTCCATCCTTGAGCGAGATGGGGCTGCTACCTCCCCCCCCCCAAACCTGCCATCAAGGTTGCTTGTCGGGGTAGCCTCTTCCCCGGAGACACTTTCGACGTGCCCCTCGGGGGTTTGCGCCATGAAGCATTCACGAGAAGGGTGATGTCTCCCCCTGCTGGAGTCAGGCTGGAGGACGAATCCGGTTCCTCCGTGAGGAGCCCGTGGAGTGTCTCCAGATCGTGTTCAATTGCCCCCACGAACTCGCTGTCCGTAGGCGGCTGAACCATGCGTAGTGCCAAGATGGTGGCCAGCGGTTGCCATAGCGTTGTGGAGGCCAAATGGCAACGCCATTGAGGCGTGCTGTGTGGAGCGTTCCGGAGAGAGGGTGATGTGGTGCGGGGCCTCCCTGGACGACTAGGGCCCAAGGGAGACGCTGGGCTAGCCCTCAAGCCTCCGGTAGCTGAAGTTGATGGGAGGGAGAGACTGGATGGCCGTGTGGGTCAGTGCCAGCTCTCCTCCTAGTGTGACGATGAAATCCAAGTCACCGAAACGCAGGTGTGCGCCCAGGACCCAGCTGATTGCGTGGTTAGCCATCCGAGGACTGATTTAGAACACGCAAAGTCCCCTACCTGGTGCGCCAACTATCGGTGTTTCGAATAAGCACCAGCAAGTAAATTTATAGTTATGCGCATTAGGTCCGGATGGTGTGCTAATGGACACAAGATTTATACTAGTTCAGGCTGAATGTCCCTACGTCCAGTCTGTTGCTGCTCGTGTTATTAGCACCGAAAATGGTTCGTAGTAGGGGGTACAAATGGTCGAGAGAGGGACTGGTCCCAAGTCTCTGATGGAAGGGTCAAAAGGATGTCAAGAGCCTGATAGCAGCTTGACTGTGTGTGATGTGTCTTGTTCGTCCAGCGTCGGTCCCTTCGTTGAAGGAAGCACATCCCCTTTTATAGATGAAGGGGACGGCTTTACAAGTGAGAGGGCTTGGATGCGTACTCTACCTAGCCTTGTTGTTCATGTCTACCAAGCCTTGTTGTCCATTCCGGTGGGTGCGAAAGGATGATAAGCGCCTACAATACTATCGATGCCACTGTAGAATGTTAGGATGGCTATAGAGTACTGCCCCGCGTAGGGTATGGACTCTGGTACAGTGGTTTTGACTTATGAGCCATGCCTTGCCTTTCTCCGCACATCTTCTGGTTCCCTCCGAACGGAGAGCCCCTGGTCGGATGGCTCCAGTCGGCCCTCAGGGCACCGGTCGGAGAAGAGCGGTGAGCAGGCTTCCCGCGAGCCTCGGTCGCGGGGTCGGAGTCGTGGGGTCAGAGCAGGAAGCAGTGTTGTGGGCAAAGCCTTTTGATCGGAGGGGGCGTCCGAAGGCTAAAGTGAATACTCCGATCTAGTGGACCCGAGGGGCCATGAAGCGGGTGCCGCTCCCTGGGGATCATATCGTGGTGATAGCATATCCGTCATTTGTGGAGGACGCAAGTCTTTTTCTGGACCATAGTGGTTGTCGTATGTCTACGTCGGGTTCCATGCCTGAGGGCTGAAGGTGGTGCCCACAACTCTATAGGGCGAAGAGCACGCGCCCACAACACTATTCAGGCTCTGCTACGCCTGGAAGGGTCTAAAGCACCCATCCCGTCGTTCTCTGGCAGTACTTTTCCTGTCGGGTGCAGGGTATGGACTCTGGTTTAGTGGTTTTGACTTATGAGCCATGCCTTGCCTTTCTCCGCACGTCTTCTAGTTCCCTCCGAACGGGGAGCCCCCGGTCGGATGGCTCCAGTCGGCCCTCAGTGCGCCGGTCGGAGAAGAGCGGTGAGCAGGCTTCCCGTGAGCCCCGATCACGGGGTCAGAGTCATGGGGTCAGAGCAGGAAGCAGTGCTATGGGCGTCCCTCGGGCGAGACCGAGCCCATCCCTCGGGGGTCGGGCGAGGCGGAGTCAATCCCTAAGCTCTCCGGCGAGGCGGAGTTGGCCCTTATCCCTTGGGGGTCGGGCGACGCGGAGTCCATCCCATGGGGGTCAGGTGAGACCGAGCCCGTCCCTCGGGGGTCGGGCAAGGTGGAGTCAATCCCTAAGCTCTCGGGCGAGGCGGATACTAGTCCTTAGCCCTCAGGCGAGGTGGAGCTGGCTCAAAGGCGTCGGGCGAGATGGAACCAAACTCCCGTCATTCGAGCAAGGAACATAGCGGCGCCCTTATCCATCCAGAAGTTTTTAACGTTCAATGGTTATTAGTTCCACCTCCTTGGGTACCCTGGTATTAGGTCCCCAACAGTGGTATTTGAAGTTTGACAGTACAATAAGAAAGTTTGGGTTTCAAGAAAATGTAGAGGACAATTGCATTTATGCAAAGTTCAAGAAGAGAAATACATTTTCCTAGTCTTGTATGTGGATGACATCTTGCTCGCTAGCAGTGATGTTAATCTACTACTAGAAACAAAGAAGTTCTTGTCCTCAAAGTTTGATATGAAGGATCTTGGTGAAGCTTCGTTCGTCCTAGGAATAGAGATTCACCGAGATAGAGAAAATGGGGGTTTAGGATTATCACAAAAAGCATACTTAGAAAAAGTTCTAAAAAAATATAGTATGCAAAATTGTAAGTCATCACCTGCTCCCATAGTCAAGGGCGACAGATATGGGGAATTTAAATGTCCTAGGAACCAATATGAGATCGATCAAATGAAAGCGGTTCCATATAAATCAGCTGTCGGAAGTTTACAGTATGCTCAAGTGTGTACTCACCCTGACTTAGCATTTGTTACCGGGTTGCTTGGCAAATATCAGAGTAATCCAGGAATAGAACACTGGAAATTAGTAAAGAAAGTGTTGCGTTACCTGCAAGGTATGAAGGGTCTCATGCTAACGTACAGAAGATCTGATTCCCTTCACATAGAGGGATATATAGATTCTAATTATACAGGAGATGAAAGAAAGTCTATGTCAGGATACATATTCACTCTCGCAGGAGGAGCTATATCGTGGAAAAGCTCAAAGCAAACCATCACTACATCGTCCACAATGTATGCCGAGTTTGTAGCATGTTATGAGGCCATAGGACAGGTGAATTGGCTAAAGAAATTCATGCCCGGGTTGAAAGTGGTAGACGACATATATAAACCACTTATGTTATACTGCGATAATAATCCAGCAGTATGTTATGCTCACAACAATAAGTCAAGTGGTGCTGCCAAACACATTGACATAGAGTATTATGTTGTGAAAGATAAAGTCTGGGATCATATAATTAGTCTTGAGCATATAAAAATAGAAAAGATGCTCGTGGATCCACTTACAAAAGGTTTACCACCTAGTGTGTTCAGAGAACACTTAGCCGGCATGGGTTTAAGGGAAAGCCTATGATTCCTGGACAATAAGGGCCTAGTTAAGAATCTATTTCAAAACAGAAAGGTACATTGTAGCTATTTAATCTAATAGCAACTGACCGTAATGATGAGGTACGCTCTATGCACCGATCTGTAATGGATTGGGAACAAGATAAAGTAAGTAAGTTGAGTTTAAGTAATAAGGTGAGATCAAGGGGGAGAATGTTAGTTGATCTCTATCCAACGACCAATTGGGCCCTTGTATCTGTGCCCTGATCGGGGGCGCCCAACCCTATATGGTTGGTGAAAGGTCCTAATATGGCTAGAGGGGGGTGAATAGCCTATTTAAAAAAATCTACAAACCAACTAGAGCAATTTGATTAGTATAACAAATAGCGAAATGCAAACTTGCTCTAGCTCTACAAGAGTTGCAAGCCACCTATCCAACAATTCTAGTTGCTATGATTACTAACCCCACAATTTGCTATGTCACTACTCACTAAGAGCTCTCACACTTGCTACACTAAAGAGCTCCACTAGATGAACTTAAACTACAAAGAAAGCTCTCAATTCTAGCTACACTAAAGACCTTGCTACAACTAGTTTGCAAGAATATAAATGAGTGAGTAGGGTGATTATAACGCCGTGTAGAGGAGTGAACCAATCACAAGATGAATGCTAAATCAATCACCGGGAGAATACCAAAGGGCAAGAGACAACCAATTTTCTCCCGAGGTTCACATGCTTGCCAACACGCTACGTCCTCGTTGTGTCGACCAACACTTGGTGGTTCGGCGGCTAAGAGGTGTTGCATGAACCTCATCCACACAATTGGATACCGCAAGAACCTACCCACAAGTGAGGTAACTCAATGACACGAGCAATCCACTAGGGTTACCTTTCGGCGCTCCGCCGCGAAAGGTACAAGTCCCCTCACAATCACCGGAGATGGCCACGAACAATCACCAACTCGTGCCAATCCTCCTCCACTGCTCCAAGCCATCTAGGTGGTGGCAACCACCAAGAGCAACAAGCGAATCCCGCAGCAAAACACAAACACCAAGTGCCTCTAGATGCAATCACTCAAGCAATGCACTTGGATTCTCTCCCAATCTCACAATGATGATGAATCAATGATGAAGATGAGTGGGAGGGCTTTGGCTAAGCTCACAAGGTTGCTATGTCAGTGCAAATGGCCAAGAGAGTTAGCTTGAACTGGCCATGGGGCTTAAATAGAAGTCCCCACGAAATAGAGTCGTTGTACCCCTTCACTGGGCACAACATGAGGTGACCGGATGCTCCGGTCATATTGACCGGAAGCTGGACCTCAGCGTCCGGTCACGCGATGCGTGCCACGTGTCCCCTCTCTTTAAATACTAAGCGCTCAATCTCAACGGTCATGTGATGACCAGATGCAGCAGCTCAAAGTGACCGGACGCTGAACCCCAGCGTCCGGTCATTTCCAGTAAGCATCCAGAGATGACTTTTTACGACCGGACGCGTCCGGTCATGCTCGACCAGACACACCCAGCGTTCGGTCACACAGCAACTCCCCTGTGCGCTGCCACGTCAGTAGGACCGGACGTAACCTTCTAGCGTCCGGTCACTAAGTGACCTAGCATCCGGTCATAGACCGACGCCAGCGTCTTCATGCTTCACCTGACCGGACGTGCCGGTCCTACCGAGACCAGCGTCCGATCAATTACAGTGACCTCCGTCTTTTCTGTCTAGGGCGCCGGTGGCACCGTCGGACTATCTGTACTCTACGGGGGGGACACTCCGCTGGTGAAGTTTCTAACCCTTGCTCAAATGTGCCAACCACCAAGTGTATCACCTTGTGCACATGTGTTAGCATATTTTCATAAACATTTTCAAGGGTGTTTGCACTCCACTAGATCTTAAATGCATATGCAATGAGTTAGAGCATCTAGTGGCACTTTGATAACCGTATTTTAATACAAGTTTCACCCCTCTTAATAGTACGGCTATCGATCCTAAATGTGATCATACTCACTAAGTGTCTCGATCACTAAAACAAAATGGCTCCTACTATTTATACCTTTGCCTTGAGCATTTTGTTTTTCTCTTTTTTTTAAGTTCAAGCATTTGATCATCACCATGCCATCACCATCACCATGATCTTTACCATTGCTTCATTACTTGGAGTAGTGCTACCTATCTCATAATCACTTTGATAAACTAGGTTAGCACTTAGGGTTTCATCAATTAACCAAAACCAAACTAGAGCTTTCAGTTGGTGGGCCCCCGTCACACTGCGCTATAAAAGAAAGGTGGGGGCCGGCGGCTCAGATGACGAAGTTCACCTGAGCTACAGTCGCCCCACCGACACGATCCTAATCCGATCTAAAAGAGGGTGCGCAGCCAGTGACAGGAAGCACCGCCATCGGCCAACACCGCCACTGCACCGCCGCCCTTCGACACAGCACCGCCACCGGGTCTTCACCAAGCACCGCGATGGCGAGCCCGTCTTCCTCAAAGGCGGCCGATGGTTTGCACCCCTTCACCCCTCTCTCTCTCTCACTCTATCTATTAATCCTGTACTAGTAGATGTTCTAGGACTCACTGTTTATTCCAAAAGCAAGTAGACACGCTAGATCTATGGCTAGTGATCCTGTTTTAGGTCTATCACCTGAACCTCCACCACCGGCAACAGGGAACATGGCTTAGGGTATTGCATTTTTTTCCTTTCATATTTTTTTCCAGTTACTCTTAGTTTATCAGCAAGCGAATTGGCCGTTGTCATATAGCATCATCTTTTTGGATTTTCTGGCAGACCATAAGTAGTAACAAGAGGTCGATCTCGATTATTTCATCAGCAGAAACAATTAGTCAGAGCTGTGGACTAAGTGTGTGATGGCGTCATGGTCAACCACAGTACGTAGTCGAGTGTGTGTTGTGAGCATATGTGTTGTACTGTGTAATTCTAAAAAAAGGAGTTTGGTTACAACGTCATGGTTAAGATCCCATATCTGGATTTGATTAATCAATGTCATGTACCATTGCTCTATGCATACTTGGATATAATATCTACAGACATGATCATATATTCTCTCTACTCGAGCCTGATTTGATTTGATTTTTCATTCCTTTTAGATCCAATTCCTAGTATACTACCATTGTTTCTGTTTTAAATAAACCATATAATATGATGTCAAAAGGGTCATTTAATCTAGCGCACAATATCGTTGTATGCATCAATGCAACATCTATTTTGTTACAATTGATGTATTATAAGATAAACTGATGCTCAAAGTAAGAATTTTTTATCCTATATAATACTTCTAATAAAAGGTAACTTGAGAGAATATTATATGAATATGATAAGGTCAAGGGACAGAATTAGTGTGGAAGCTACACAGGCTATTTTGTGGCTGCAAGAGAAACCAAGGACTCTTTAATTTCTCCACCAAGATGATCTACCACTAACTTTTACTATGCTTACGTTCACACCCAACCAGGAGGGATATTCCATGTGTAAAAAAACCATGTAATCCATCATGATAAGGAGACAATATTGATATGATGTGAGAATTAAGTATAGCTCTTCTTTAAGAAATCCATAGAGTAATCTCCGATGCTAGTTTTGTCCTATCCGCCACATACCCTTCCGCGAGTTGGTCATTATCAAAATATTTATTAATGTCTGATTTCCTATATGAATCCGAATAATATCTGCAGACATGATTATTCTGTCTACTTGAGTTGTACCATTTTCATTTGCTTTTTGGTGTTATTATTGATTTATTGGAATATAAAGATAGTACCACTGCCCTTTTTTAGATCCAATTTCTATGTTGTGTGCAGTACACTCCCTTTTGTTTCTTCCTATTATATAATAGTACGCCATAATATGATCATTTCAGTAGGTTATATTTAATCGTACCAAAGTTGCATGCATCAATAATAATAGAACACCTATTTTCTTACAATTGATGATGTATTATAAGATATAAACCAAGGCTCAAAATAAAACTTTCTAATCCTAATACCTATTTTGTCATGTCAAAACACTATACTACGTAGTATAAAATATTGTTAGAAATCCGGCAGTTACCTACGCATCCAACCAGCGCGTAGCACTATCATATGTTGTGCGTGAGACTTGGCTATATGTATACCAACTCAGTCATATATTGTGCGTGAGATTTTGGCTACGTATACCAGTATACCAACTCAATCACGCATATGTTGTGCGGATCTTAATCTTAAATATGACTTGGCTACGTATACCAACCCCGGCCAAGCTCCAACTTTATATCATACGTATCTTATATTTCTATAAATTTGGTTAGATTAATAGATACAATATGATTTTTTTAAAAAAGCCACGGGCAAGAAAATATGAGGCATATGTTAATAGAGAATAAGAACCATACAACAACTCAAACTAAACATAACAAAAACATTTACAGTTGAAGTGACAGCATGACAACCACCACAATAAACATAGCCTTCTTTGGCCCGTTCGCTGGTCTGAAACTGGCTGAAAAATATTGTTCCGATTGAATTGTCGTGAGAGAAAAACACTGTTCCGGCTAAAAAAAAAAAGCCGAACAAATCGAATATGGGGTAAATCGAACAGGGCCTTAACCACCAAAGCACATGCAGACAGACACTACCAAATTAAATACGCCGCAGAAAACAAACGAAGAGCTTGGGGGAGGGGATGTTCTCAATAATGATGCCTCCAAGGAAAAAATAACATTCACAAATGTTGTCAACACCAGACGGCATCCACTCTGCACTTTAACCATTTTGTTTATAGCGGTAAAATGGTCATTTTATCTCTCACTAGCAGCACAAAAGGCCAAGCCCACTTCGTGAACGTGGACGCTAGCAGCCCAGCAGAACGCCAGGAAAAAAAGATTGATTGGACGAGGCTCTCCGCAGACACGGCTCCGGTGTGCCGCATGAGGATGGAGACTTGGTACGAGGAATTGAATGAGGTACCCCCAACTGTTATTGCTTTGCTCCAAGAAAAAACCGTGAGCTGATCTTATTGATATTGAATACAATCGCATTTCTAGGCAATCACAATGAGGCTCTCTGTGCCCTCCTTGTACACATAGTTGCATTCCTCTCTTGCCATATAGGCATATACTATTAAGATTGTTGAGATTGTCTACGTGTTGATTAATTCTTGTTTCATCAATTCCGAGTTAACTTTGCACACTCAGTGTCTAACTTATTCTAGAAAAAAATCGTGTAATTAAATTAGTGATTTTAATCATATGTTATGAATGGCTACAGCCTACATTCAGTATCAACTTTATCAATTATGTTGACTAATTAGATATGCAATTAAAGCATGTTGGAACGATCTATTCTAAAATCTAGCTATTAAATTGAACGGTACACAATTTAGTTCTAGTTTCAATAAGGTAAATCCTACATTGCTTATTTTGGTCCGAAAGAATTTCCCTCATGCTAGCTGGGATGGATTGCCCTGACCTTCATATTTACATTGTTATATTAACATGAGTACTAATGCAAGATGTGTCTAATTATATACTATTTCTGAGTCTGATAGAATGATCATGGATGCACAAAACTGTCTCAACTTTCCTTATTTGTTTCTATCAGCTCCTCAAACCTACGTAATTCTTCCTATTGTCACTGCATCAGTGGAGAGATGTTTTCAAGGACGAAAATTGTAGAGATGTTTTACGAAATTGTATCATTTTATGAATTTGTTAATGATGATGCCACTATCTCGGTGGAACATGGATTTTGTTATACAATTCCAAACGATAATGTGATTATTTTCCTTATTAAGATAGGCGGCCATACTTGTAGAGCACAACTATAAGAGGTACTATATATCTTTGAGGTGGAGTGATGTGAGTCCATCAGCATTTATATTTCACGTGAAGAATTGTGTGACTTGTGATTGCCTGGTGGGTTTTCCCCTAGATTTTTTTTGCAATTCTTTTGGTTTGGTTTATGATTTTTTGATAATTCTGAAAAACAATCCGTCTGTACAAATCTCATTTCTAAGGGCGCTTGAGCATCCGCCTCTATTAATCGCTTATTTCCTCTATAGAACATTTGTAACCTTATTCCTCGTTAAAAAATTAAAGACCTTTTCCTAGAGGCGGCTGAACACCCCTAGCCTCTAGAAAGCTATTTTATCCACCTCTGAAAAACATGTTTGTAGTAGTACTATGAAGTCTAGAAAAAAACATACAACAATTATATCTGATGGTGGTACGCAATTATATCTGATGGTGGTACGCTGTGGTAATTAAAAGCTTGTTTCTTGTTTCCCATGTGAAGTAGAGTGGATTTAGTGAGGTTGAAGGGGCCAATAGTTTATTTTCATCGCCAATAATCCATCAGATATGCTTTGCTTAGGACGTCCGGACGCTCCCGTTGTCATGGGCCACGATAGCCAGAATGGCCAACTGGGTCTTGCCCACATTCCACTCCATAAGTTTGTAAAAAAGTCTACTCCAAAACGTTTGGAGCCTGGCTTCACTCGACTCATGCGACCTCCACTCATCGTCGAGACCATGCCGCGGCGGATTTCGGGGTGGTCCACTCCGAACTCTCCCCCGCAGGTCCCAGCCATGGCAGAGGATGCCCCCAACGCTGCCACCGAGGGTAGCCAGCACGCGAGCCCGAGGGATCCGCCGACGCCGCCCCAGTGCCTACCGCGACCACCAAGGGCGTGGAGGTGCGGCTCCCGTCGCTTAGTATTTGGCGCCGTCACAGCGCATGCGCGATGTAGTGGTGCGCCGCCTTGTGCAGACACTCGCGGCACCCAGCGTCCTCTCCCAGTGCTACGGCACCGTCTCGAAGCCCGATGCCGAGCGCGCCACTGCGCCCGTCGAGGCCTTCGCCGCACCTTCCAAGTCTGTCGCCGCCAAGTCCTCGGCAATCCGTCGAGGAGGGGGCTACCGCAGTTCCCCACTAGGTAGGCCGTGGTCGCTGACGATGTCGTGTCTCAAGTGTTCAGGTGTTTTAGACGTACGTTTTCAAGTGTTTCATTTGAATGTTGCCTATGTTGCAATAGCTATGTACGCATGTTGCAAGCATATGTTTCAAATGTTTTAGGTGTTTCAGATGTATGTTGCGAAAGTTTTATCAGGATGTTTCAAATGTAGATCTTGGTGTTGCACATGTTGCAATGGCTATACATACATGTTTCAAGTGAATGTTTCAAGTGTTTTATCTATTTCAGACGTATGTTGCAAATGTTTTATTCGGATGTTTCAAAAGTACATCTGGTGTTGCAAATGTTGCAATGACTATACACGTATGTTTCAAGCACATGTTTAGTGTTTTAGCTATTTCAGACGTACGTTGCAAGTGTTTTATTTGAATGTTTCAAAAGTCGATATCGGGGAAGCACATCCTGCTGCTGCTAGTGCGCCGCTGTGGGTCACCGTACTGGGCCACCATGGATCACAGCGCGAGAGAGCTGGGTGTCAGACGTGGGCATGGGAGCATCGTCTGAAGATAGCATCTGGATTGGACATTGAAAGCTTTAGTTTGGTTTTGGTGAATTGATGAAACCCTAAGTGCTAACCTAGTTTATCAAAGTGATCATGATATAGGTAGCACATTTCAAGTGGTGAAGCAAATGAAGATCATGACATGATGATGGCGATGCCATGGTGATGATCAAGTGCTTGGACTTGAAAAGAAGAAAGATAAAAACAAAAGGCTCAAGGCAAAGGTATAAGTGGTAGGAGCAAATTTGTTTTTGGTGATCGAGACACTTAGTAAGTGTGATTACATTTAGGATCGATAGTCGTACTATTAAGAGGGGTAAAACTCATATCGAAATGCGGTTATCAAAGTGCCACTAGATGCTCTAACTCATTGCATATGCATTTAGGATCTAGTGGAGTGTTAACACCCTTGAAAATGTTTGTGAAAATATGCTAACACATGTGCACAAGGTGATACACTTAGTGGTTGGCACATTTGAGCAAGGATGAAGAAGATAGAGTTGAAAAGGAGTTAGTCACGCTGGTCACGCAGTGACCGGACGCTGGGGTCCTGCGTCCGGTCAGTGGAAGCAGTAAAGACGTTGGCGTCGGTCTTCGACCGGGCGCTGGGTCACTTAGTGACCGGATGCTGATAGGGTGCGTCCGGTCCTGCTGACGTGGCAGCACATAGTGAAGAGGGTGACTGACCGGACGTTGGGTGAGTCCGGTCTAGGGTGACCGGACGCGTCCGATCGTGATTTCTCGCTTCTGGATGCTTACTGGAAACGACCGGACGCTGAGGTCCAGCGTCCGATCGTGATTTCTCGCTTCTGGATGCTCACGTTCAAGCAGCGCGTCCAGTCACAAGTTAAATATACTGATGACCATTGAGATCGTACGATCAGCGTTTGAAGCAGGGGACACATGGCACACATCGCACGACCGGACGCTGGGGTCCAGCGTCCGGTCAATCTGACCTGCGCGTCCGGTCGCCCCGTGTTCAGTGCAGTGAGGAGCCCAACGGCTCTATTCGTGGGGGCTCTCTATTTAAGCCCCATGGCCGGCTCAAGCTCACTCTCTTGGCCATTTGCATTGACATAGCAACCTTGTGAGCTTAGTCAAAGCCTTTCCACTCATCTCCATCATAGATTCATCATCTTTGTGAGATTGGGAGTGAATCCAAGTGCATTGCTTGAGTGTTTGCATCTAGAGGCACTTGGTGTTCGTGTTTCACTGTGGGATTCACTTGTTACTCTTGGTGGTTGCCACCATCTAGACGGCTTGGAGCAGCGAGGATCGTCGAGCGGAGGTTGGTGATTGTCTCCGGCTCCGATTGTGGTGATTGTGAGGGGTTCTTGATTTTTCCCCGGCGGAGAGCCAAAAGGTACTCTAGTGAATTGCTCGTGGCTTGTGTGATCCTCATCTTGTGTTGTTTGTGCGGCACCCTATTGAGGGTTTGGCGTGTGATGCCAATTAGCGCGTGAACCTCCAAGTGAGTGAATCGCCACAACGAGGACTAGCTTGTCGACAAACAAGTGAACCTCGGTAAAAAATCATTGTGTCATCATTTGATTCTGAGGTGATTGGTCTTCATTGGTATTCATTCTTGTGATTGATTGGTTTATTCCTCGACACGGTGGTATAACTATCTTGCTCTCTCTCTTTACAATACCGTAAACTAGTTGTCAAGCTCTTTAGTGTAGCCAGTTGTGAGAGCTTGTTAGTTTGGTTAGTATGGCTCTTTAGTTAGCATTTAAGAGCGCACTAACTTAGTGTAGTGACATAGCTATTGTATGGATAGAAACTATATATAAACTAAATTATGGTAGGTGGCTTGCAATTTTAGTAAGCTAGCGCAACACTTGCTTCGCCTTATAATTGTCTAACCGGTTTGCTAAGTGTTGTTGTAAAAAATTTTAAATAGGCTATTCACCTCCTCTCTAGCCATTAGGACATTTCAAACGTCCAGACACTAGCAAATCCGTCCGTTCAGAAGGTATAGATTTATCAAAATCCCCGTCCTGTCTAATAACGATAGTGTCCCTTTGGCCCTGTCTCCTGTCTTCATCTATATATCATGACCCGGCTCTAAAACTCGGTTATTTCAATCAGTGAAATTTGGATTGGGGTCGGCTAGAGAAGATCGAGTGAGAAGTTGCGCGCGCGTGAAGCCATCATACCAAAGATCATCCATGACTAGTGCTCCACTTCAGCAGCTGCTGTCTCTAATGCTACTCCTGCTGCCCTCTCCCCTCCGGGAGCATCTCTCCGGAAACAACCATGCCGGCGTCAACGACTTCCACCCGATCTTTCTGGTACCTAGGGTGAGCTGCAGCGACCTGGAGACGTAGGGGAAGGGATGGTTCAGGCTATGGAGCAACGTTTCAGACCTGGCGGGAGATTGCTAGGGTTTAGTCCCACACCGGATATCGATGATGGGGAGCATAACATATAAGGCGAGAGAAATCCAACCTATCAGATTAATCTTTTGGGTTAACTTAGGCCTGGGTGGACTTAGGGCTAAGGCCTTATTTTATGTTGTCAGCTCCGGTGAACCTGGAAGCCGTGCCAGCTCCAAGATCAAGAACTCGTTGATTTGACATCGGCTCGCGGCTCGTGGTGACGAGCCGGGTCAGCTTCAAGATTGAGAACTTGGTAATTTGCCATCTTCATTCCAAATTATAAGTAGTTTTGACTTTTTTTATTCATACATTTTGCTACGTATCTAAACATATTATTATATTTAAATGCATAGTAAAATGAATGTATCAAATAAGCAAAAGTGACTTATAATTTGGAACGAATGGAGTATGTTCTTATGCTTGTGATTTGTGAAGAATGTGATAAGGAAAGGCTCCAACCACTCACGATGTTTTCACAATACCATCCATCTCCTTAGCTTCAAACAATGCGTGGACTATTGTAAATTATTGTTATAGCATGTCATGATATAGAAAGCTAATAAATAGGAAATGTAAGGGAGGATAAGAAGTTTGTTGTCCTTTATTTAGGTTATTACTATCAACTTCGATACATGTGTTTTCCGATTCATATATTGTTTCTGTGGATAAAAAACAAACTATAACCTCATTTTTTATAGATATAAAACTATAATAACCTAGGCCACATTTAGAATGTGGATTTTTTTTTCTGTTTTCTATATTTTTCCTATGAAAATGAATTGATTCCTATGAAATTCATTATGAATTCCATGAGAATTCCTATGTTCCAAAGGGCCTGAAGGAAAATAGAGTAATACAGAATCCCCTACAGTGCAGTCAAACCGTGCCTCGGTTGTTGACGTGTTATTACTCGAAAGCAAGTCTTTGTGTCCCGACAAGTGATGCATAACTGCCTCCCTTAGCAACCAGTTCTCCGTGCGTCCCCAGTTCAGTTATCCTGCCCTCTGAGCAAACAGCAATTCGATGTGCATTCTGTACGGTGCTCAGCCTGTGAGCAATGACCAGAGAAGTCCTTCCCTTCATCAAGTGGTTGAGAGCTTCCTGCACGAGTCGCTCACTTGTGGCGTCCAGTGCACTAGTAGCCTGCAAAAATAACATAAGTTCGTAGGTAGGCTCAGTGTATTCGCAGTGAAGGAGAAATACCACATTCTGAAATATATGTCGTTTTAGTTTTGTTAGAAGCTAAACTTTTTAAAATTTAACCAAGTTTATAAAATGGTTTATAAAAAAATATATTAACATATATTACATAGATCAGTTTCATTAAACCCACTATGAAATGTCCTGAGAGTGCACATTTACTCCGCTATGTCAATTATTTTTCTATAAATTTACTGGTTAAGGTTAGAAAAGTTTGGCTTAGGATAAAACTAAAACATTTTAGAATTTGGAATGGAGCATGAACTACCACCAATATGTGCCATTTTATTATAGATTCATTATTTTGAAACTTTTTAAAAAATTAAGGCTGATCTACACCACATTTGTCTATTGAAAGCTTATCTATCATTTCTTTAGTATAGAGTATTGGCAGACATCCATCTATAGTATTGCAAAAGGTTAAAAAGGCAACACTTTGAAAACTTGGTTTTAGCTCATCCAAAGAAACTCTCAAGTTGACACTTGATAACTGGCGACCTTCACCTGCAAAACTTTGAGTATGTACTCAAGTTTTTGTCCTTTTTTGCCCTAGATCAATGTATTCATAGTTTTGAGTTACCTGAATCCATGTGCCGACACTTTAATATTCTCGACATATTTACTTACCTTTCTCTATTTGCACAATAAACCCACTGCAGCAGACATGTTTGACCCAACTTAACAATGATTTGATACAGTCAGCTCAAGCCATCTAGCTTGTGCAGTAATTATTGGTAGCTAATTATACATTTCTACCATTAATCCCTCCATTTGCAGATTCCCTGAGTTACAGTAATTATTGGTCGCTAATTATACATTTCTACAATTAATCCGAGTGATTACACATTACTGGCCCCTCCTTTATTTGTGTTATTTGTGCTGAAGCTCCACCACTACTGACCTTCGACACTGATCTCTCTCAAGATCAGTTTGTTAAAGCTCTACCCATTGAATGACTACATTCCACCCAAGCATGGGTAATGATAGGTCATAATTATAATTTATCTTTATTATCTCCTATGCCACATCAATGGATCGATTTTATGAACTGAATGATCGATTTTATGAACTGAACAATACAGTAAGTGCATAATCACACGTACATTCCCTTCCTAAGTTTACTTTTTTTTCTCCACAAGAAATTAAGTTAGCATCCTTGATACAATATTTGGAAAAATATAAAGAATAACAAAGCTAGTTGAAATGTAAGAATGGCATACCTCATCAAGTATTAGAATAGGAGCATTTTTCAAGAGGGCTCGTGCAATTGCAATCCTCTGCAAAGCAACAAATAAGAGTGTACATTCACAACAGAATTATGAACCTTGCTACAGAATAATTATGAACCTCCTTTAAACGTGAATGTAGCAGATTACCTGCCTTTGTCCCCCACTTAGGAGACTACCTCGCTCTCCAACAAGAGTGTCATACCCCTAAAATACCAAACAAGGATATTAGCATATGACTCGAAGATAACTAGTCCAATCAATGGTGGGCTAAAGCCAATGATAAAGATTTCCGTACCTGTGGAAGAGAGATGATGAATTCATGAGCATTGGCAGCTTTAGCAGCTTTTATTATCTCATCCTTAGAGACAACATCATCTGGGAGACCATAAGCAATATTTTCTCCAACAGACACGGAGACTAGGACCGGATCCTTCATGGAAGAAAAATATAAATTTCTCATAACACTAGCTACTTCTACATATTAATACATGTTTCAAACATGGCATGGCCAATGAGATACAACTATGCCTATTAATTTCTATGATAAATGTAGGTTGAAACAGTGAAAATATGATACAACGAGAGCGCAGTTCATTACAAACCAATTTTTTTTTTTTTTGTTATGGTGGGTCCTCACTAAAACAGTAGGGTCAGGGGTGGATATGAACAATTAACCACATGGAGCCACAGCGTAGCTAGCAAAAGAACAGTTAAATCCTAACTGCAGTTATTTCATTATGTTGTCTTGAGTTCCCTCCTGTCCACACAACAGCCTCTTCGGCAGACCGTAAACGATCGTGGATTATTTACTGCTGGCTGGTTTGGTGTGAGAGAAAAATACTGTTCCAGCTTATAATCCACGATCGTATACGAGCAAGCGAACAGTTCCAGGTTGACATGAAATGTCAAGAACTGACCCCAAACTCATAACAGTTTCACAGTCAATCAGGATATATTTGCACATATCATTAGTAAAAAAAACATTGATAACCTACTCCAAACAATCCTTTGCATACATTGATGGTACATTGAAACTTTTTCTGTGCTCTCATTCTCAATATGTGAATCCTTGCAGACAAAAAAACAACTGCTCAAATCATAGTAGCCAAAGCCAAACCTAGTGGATCAACAAGACAAAAGAAACTGGCCCCTATGTCTGGTGTGGGATGCTCCATGCCAGAATCTCCTTGAACAAAATAAAGAGTGGCTTCTATTGGCAAAATTTTCTGAAAGTAACCTAAACGCCATCATGACTGAACTGCAGTTGAAGTATTGGGACTCTTCACTCTATGAAACTTCAAACTGAACAAAGAGCAGCTGAACCTATCTGTTTCCCAGAAACCACCTAAAAGCCAGTGGCAATGTGTACAGAAAATGCAAGAACTCACAGGGGCTCTAGGACCCAGGGGGGGAGGGGGCCGTAATGCCTTGTATATATGTGCGGCAATCAGGTCAGCTAAAAAAGGGCCCATCAGGCCATAATCAACCCAGTTTGAGTGGCAACAACCTTCAATCTGCTGAATAGCTGATTGCTTTAGTTACTCAGATTCTTTTACATACGAATATGGACTAACATGTTCAACCCTATGCCAATCTTATAACAGCAAGTGACAAAGAAGTTTATATCCTCGAAATATGTATAGTTATAGCAGCAAAATACATGGTGTGGAAATTGCAATGATATACCTGATTCACTAGAGATACTACTCGAGACCATTCTCTTTTGTCAAATACACGGATGTCTTCTCCTGCGACAGTGATGGAACCTTGAGTTGGCTGCAAAAATGGAGAACACTCAAAATGTTGCTACAATGAAAAAAATATTAGTATCACTATAGGATACAGTACCTCATAATACCGTGCTAGAAGTTGCACCACTGTGCTTTTCCCAGCACCACTAGGCCCGACAAGTGCTGTGACTTTTCCACACTCAATTGTAAGGTCAAGGCCATTTAAAATCTCCACATCCGATCTCAGTGGATAAGAGAAATGGACTTCTGCTAGAAACACATGACTACATGAGTGAGTAGAACTGAAGTCATCCAAGAATGTTATGTTAGTGCATTAGAGGTTGCATGCTGCATGTACTATTGACATTACAGAAACAATCATAAAAATAATAAATTGAATTGCTCTCATCAAATTTAATAAAGATGAGCTAATGACACAATGTTAAGTTACCAGGACTATTCACAAATTTTAAGTTACCCTGACTATTCACAATTTTAAGTTACCCTGACTATTCACAAATTTGATCTGTGAACATATTTCATCTTAAGTATGTTTTTTTACAAAAAATAAAGGTGAAAACAAATTAAAAAAAAAGATGAGCTAATGACACAGTTTTAAGTTACGAGGATATTCAATCATGACACATAAGCTAAGGAACAATATGCTATATAATAATAATATATAAGGCAGACAAAAGGTGAAATATAGTATAAACTTAGATATAAGGGCGTCCTAGATATAAATACAAACAGACCTTTCAGATGAATGTCACCAGACCAGGCTAGATTACTACAGCTACTGGATGATTTCAGCTCTGACATGAAATGTTTGTTAACAGAGCCATTTTCATACACTCCATTGGAATCATCAAGCTCTTTGCCATCAAGTTCTTTGGCTAAACCATACGCAAGTGAATCATCAATGTCCTTCGCTGAAAGAACAGAATTTATTCTCTCTACGGAAGCCAATGTGGCACGCAGATCACTAAGGGTATTAACAGCTCCTTGAACCTAAAATGTATGATCAGCATAATTAAATATGCAATAAAATAACATCAAACTACAAAAGGTTCTCAGAAATTGCTACTTACAGCAAAGGTTAATGTGAAGGTGTAACCAATAAAAGATACCATGGTTCCAACAGATAATTTGCCCTGAAATGGTGAATCATCATATTCTTTTTTATTCCATGACCAGTCAATCCAAGCTTGACAGAATCAAATGAAATTTCAAAACACAAATAGGGTACTAAATGACTATATAACTATTACAACAAAGTTTCTCCATGCATACAGTCCTAACATAGGTACAAATTGCGCTCCATAAAAAAAGACAAACAAATCACTTTAAACATATAGTTTTTTTGGTTCTGGAGGTACATTCCACTACAAGCTGCACGCACGCTCAAGCGAATGAATTTGATACAGTAGATCAGCATTTTGATGATGCAATTGTTGCAAATTGATGTTCTCATAGAAAACAAAGATATAAACTAATGGTAATCTATAACAAAGATTCAAGCATTTTCAGAGTCTAGCACGATAATATGTTTATCACCATATATGCCAGATGTTATCTAAAACACTAGGAATTCACTAGACACATAGCACAAACATCCAAACAGCTGAGCTCCATTTTGGAGTTCACGAGACACATAGCATTGAGCATTGGGAGAAATCAGAGATGGTTTGAAAAATGTGAAATGGCAACCTAACTACATAGTCAGAGATTTTCGGGGACTGGAACTGGGCGCATCAAGATAAACTAGTGTCTGTGCACAGATTAAGCTTACCAACTCTGTGGCCATTCTGGCACTGCTTACTCCTTATTTGTTTTTTCTTTCTTGAACACGCAGGAGAGCTGCGTATCATTTTCAATAAAGAAGAAGGTTTAATAAAATACAAAACAACGCTCCTGAAGAAAACCTTCTGGCTGATAGGCAAGTAATCCCTGTGTTCATCATTTTCATTAGCACTAGTGGTGATTGCTGCTGTCATATAGGAAGGACATGACCTTGCTCTTTTGTCTGAGAAGCAACGGTCAGCAACAGTAGGCAGTAAGGAGTAATGGAGTGATTGTTAGATGATGAGTATGTGTGTGCATTCTACCTCCATTGGCAACGCTGTCATTCGCACCACACTAACACAAAACACGACCACAAAGACAGCCCCTAGCTCCAGTAGCACAGCAGAAAGAGCCTTGAACTGACACTGCCCTCACCACTGAAGCCACATTCGAGTTGGCTCCATTGAAGACAATTGTTGCAGGTTTTTCCAAATTTCCCAGGCAACTAGAATGACCAAGGAGTTGAACCTCTTTCTGAAGGGTTTCTGTGCTTGTCAACTTGTTTTAACGTTTTGCACCACCAGCTTATATGTTAACAGAGGCAACAAGTGCACCGCTTTTACCAAAGAGAAATTAATGTAAAAAAAGAGTAATACATATATGTAAGCGATTATGTGGCTTACCGCATTGACTTTTCTGCCACCAAGAATGTAAAGCGCCATTAGGGATACATAGACAACTACTCGAGTTAATGATTCATTAGCAGATTTCAGCACTCCAAGTTTTGTGCCACTAATTTGGTAAGCATGTGCCTGTAAAACCAAAAAATGAACTGGTGAGTAGATGAAGTATGACTGTAGTACCGGTGTACTGCCTCTTACAAACCAAATGGTGCATAACCTGCGTGTTCGAGAAAAAAAAATATGGGATAACATTTGGCTCCTTTTCTTAACTCATTTATTAAACAAAATGCTCAAACCTACATACTGTTTCTAAGGGAATAAGTACATTTGACTCTATGCTTTCAAAAATGGTCAACCTAATTCCCTGAAATTCATGTACTAGAGCACTTAATTGCCTAGGGATAGTTCCAAAGGCATGCATGGCATGGTCAAGATTTCATCTTTACAGAGGTGCCACATGGCCAAACATGTTAAGTTATGCATGGAGACTCTGAAATGTTTGGGAGTTAAGACAACTCTGATCAGTCTGGTACTTGATTCTACGACTCCACGTAGGGAAACCTCTTCTGAAATAACTAGAGATCACTGGTACTTTAAGTATAATGGTAGATGACCTGAAACTATAGTACAGGGAATGTGGAATTTCCTGAAAGTTTAGAAGCAAAGTCTTCAAGTTTCAGGTTTCTATTGTGAACATAGATAGGCAGTATGTACTTTAATATGTGTGTGGGAGAGACAGGGACATGGGCTACTGCGCTACTTTAATATGTGTGTGGGAGAGACAGGGCATGGGCTACTGTGCTCCAGCCTTCTAGGCCCAAAAGTCCATGGATAGGAAGCACACTTCAGAAAATGTAAACTATTGAAATCACAAGGGAATTGGGTCTGTTTTAACTTGCTCATCGGCTAAGTACCTAAGCCCAACTCTGTTTCAACCTGCATCGTCCTTAGTCACAAGAATTTTCTTAAAACCACAATGAATGCCAAATATAATAAAATAATACTAAGCATCTCATGCCTTACCAAATTGTCAAACAAAGAAATTTGTCGTTTTTCACCACCAAACGACCGAACCTGCAAATGAATTTTTGAATCAAGGATAACATAAACCACAGCAGTTAACACTTAACAGGAATATAAGATGAGAGTAGATAAACCATTTCATCAGTAACACAAAAGAATGAACCTTGAAATTGAATTAATGTTTAAATGTGCATGTTTCAGACGAAACAATGGCACTCACAGTACGAATAGCTGAAAATGTCTCTGATGCACAGTCTGATATGCGTGCTTGCAAGATTCCATAGGATTTAAAAGTGGGAACAGTTGAGCTCTTGAAAATAGCTGATTTAAAAAAAAAACATAAACTGGCATGTTAAAGGATATGCAACTAAAACTATCAATAGCACTTCAGCAAAATATTTCTTAAGAAGAATGTAGTAATCTGTCACCAAAATGTAAGAAAAATCATTCATGAAATACACAATAACTTAAAAGGTATATTCGGGTGGGTTGGACAGGGAAACTTCAGAATAAGTCCTATGCTATCCTACAAAATGATATAACATTGCTAAATTTTAAAAACAAATCCTATGCTATCCTAGAAAATGATATTAAATATTTGTAAATTTAGCATGCACAAGACAAGAAGCAAGTAGATCAATTTGTAAAAATAAAATAAAAAAAATAAATAAACTGATAACCTAAAACAAAACCAAAAAAAAACATCAGCAGAAAGAGGGAGTTACTTTTTATACAGAGTGATTGCATTATGAATATTTACCACAATTAAAACTCACAAATGAACATGATTTGTGGAGATATGTTTAGACAACTCAAACAGCACAACTGTCTGTATTATCTCAATTCGGGCTTTCCACTAGTGTTCCTCAACATATCCAATACATTCTCAAGCAAAATCAGAAATCCAGCACAGAAAATATTGCATTTTAAGTTCATACTATATACAAGAAACCACAGAAGTATAGGTTTTGATGGATCTGATCTAACTCCATCATTATATATCTAATTCTATCATTATTCATTATATCCTAAAATAGCTACATATTTTGCATTCATCACATATATCATTATGTCCCAACAGTGAGACATGCTGATGGCAGTTAGTTATCAGAAGATTACCAACTAGCACGGAGATGGAGACCATAAGGAGCCCAAGAACTGGAGCTAGCTCAGTTGATAGTGTGAAAAGTATACAAAGTGTACCAATGATCTGAAAAGTAAAAGCAGGAGAAAAAATGTTTTAGTAGACCCTCACCTGAAATAAGGAGTAAGTAAATGAACCACTAAGTTCAGCATTATGATCAAGAGAACAGAAGGTCAAATATGGTTGAAGTTAACATTTTCATATCATTCTAGTACACCTCTGAAATGTTGTGATTGTATTAATCAAACTCTTAGCATTTAGCAGTATCAACCTTACATTCTCATAGTGTAAAGTTTCTTGCCTCAGAGAGTGCCCTCAGTCCACGATCTCTGGATATGTTATCACTTACAATACTCTTCAAGGAACCCAAATCAGATGTCAACAAACCAGTCAACTCACCAACCTGCCATCAAACAGTAAGATATTTATCTCAAGATATGAAGAGACAATTTCTTCCCAATTTATCGAGTCTAGAAGGCACCATTTTCATATGTTTTCATGGATGATACATACAGCTAAAAATTCATGCTTGAGACAGACATAGGCAAAAAACAAAATCATACTTAGAGAATTGCCCTTGGATAGGAGTGCATAGAAAGCAGCTATTCACGTGCCCAAACTCTATCAGCAGGCTTTAGATCCCCTAATAATATCACTATTATTGATGCCTTAGATATATTTATTTTATTTTTCTCTTTCTTTTACCGAAAACTGGTTTTCATCTAATCTTGAATAAATCATATAAAATTCTTCATAATCATACAGATCAGACCAATGTTAATGGTATGTATGCCATTATGGAAGACGTATCACATGTTACCAGTAACAATGGAAACAAGAGCCATATACTTTATTTCTAATCTACAGTACTATTGATGATATTTCAAAAAGTACATACATTTTAAGTCACAAGTGGGGGATTTGTATTTTGTTAATGAGGTTTTCTTCCTTCTTGGTAACTATCATGATTAAGTATGAAGATGGTGCTGTAATTGCTAGAAAATATATTACCTTGTGACGATCGAAAAATAACATCTGCAAAAGGCAAAAATAAGAAAGTTTAGAGGGAGTTCCAAGCAAGGAGCTATTAACAACAAGAAGTAAATGCACACTCTTTTGCTGACTACCAAATTGAAATGTAAGGAGAAAATGCAGCCTCTAATAAATTCTATAGATAAAGAAACTTATGCACTATGATTTTGAAAGCAATAGCCAAAGACCCATAGTACATTGAGCTTTAACAGGCTATGCATTAACGGATTACTAGTACATAAACAGGCAACGTTAAAGCACAACCTGTTTTAAAGATTTCATCATCGATGCATACAATGCCTACTGCACTGGAGTGTTGATACTACATGAATATTTACATAACTTGCTGCTAGTATCATCCAGGTATTTAGTATATTTACCTAGTAGAACTGTATTAAGTACTTATGCAACCTTAGGAGGCAAAACAATGTGAATCACTTCATCATATGGAGCGAAGACTAATTCTATCTCTGAAGGTGTATTAAAAAGTTAATTGATGATAACTTTATTTGAGCTACACTTGGCAGAATTGTTGGAGAACCTAAAACAGCTCTGCGGTCAAGGTAGCAAAGCCATGCAAATAATCAGCAAATGTTGATTCATCATTCATACAAACACATCCTGTTAGATAATTAGGCATTTTCATGAAAATGCCTAATTATCTAACAATCTAAAAACCTAATGTTAGGCAATTTTCTGTCAGTGGTTTTGCTGCTGCTTTGAAGCCGAATAACTTTGATGGCAAGAATTTTATGATATGGCGTGCCAAGATGGTGTTGTGGTTGACTGCTATAAACTGCTATCACGCCGCACAGGGGAAGCCTGAACAATTTACTCTTGAGGAGGAGCAAAAGTTCTTGGCTGCCGATAACCTGTTTCGAGGCGCCGTGATTAGTGCACTTCATAGTAAGTATGAGAAAAACTACATATCTTGTACATCAGGTAAAGAATTATGGGATGCTCTTGAGGCAAAGTTTGGAGTTTCTGATGCTGGTAGTGAGCTGTACCTTATGGAGCAGCTGTATGACTATAAAATGGTTGAAACCCGTTCTGTAGTGGAACAGGCTCATGAGATACAAGCGCTAGCAAAGGAACTAGAACATTTTCCATGTTTGTTGCCCGACAAGTTTGTGGTCGGCGGTATAATCGCTAAGCTGCCACCTTCTTGGAGGGATTTTGCTACTTCTCTAAAACGCAAGAGAAAAGAGTTTAGCGTGGCTGAGCTTATTAGATCTCTTGATGTTGAGGAGAGGGCGAGAGCAAAAGACAACCGTGGAAAAGGAGTTGAGTCTTCCGCTGCCAATATGGTACAGAAGAAAAACTCATTTGCATCCCGTAATCAAAAGAAGAAGAACATGCAAGAGAACAACAATACAAAGCCTAAGCAAACTGCTGGGTTTAAGAAGAAAAACAACAAGAAAGGTGGATGTTGCTTTGTTTGCGGGAGTGATGAGCATTGGGCAAGTGCGTGCCCAGACCGCAAATAAAAGCAAGAAAAGAAATCAGCAAACGTGGTGATTAGCGAGACTGGAGGAGGAACATCTGGGTATGGTAATTCTTTACATTTTGTTCTTTCAGTTTGTCTTTCACCTGAGTGGTGGATGGATAGCGATGCTAATATTCATGTGTGCTGATGTTTTTTTGTTTACTTCCTATCTAGCCAGCGGGACTGGAGCCTTGCTGATGGGAAACGGTTCGCATGCGCGTGTTCTTGGTGTTGCTACGGTCGTTCTGAAGTTTGTGTCGGGAAAGATGGTGCTATTAAAGAACGTGCAGCATGTCCCCTCCATCAAGAAGAATCTTGTTAGCGGTTCTCAAATATGTTGCGATGGCTTTAAAATTGTGCTTGAGTCCAATAAGTGTGTTGTGTCGAGACATGGAATATTTGTTGGAAAATGTTATGATTGCGGAGGCTTGTTCCGTTTATCTTTGCTTGATGATGTGTGCAATAAAGTAGTGAACAATGTTAATGTTTCGGATGAGTTGAATATATGGCATTCACGACTTTGTCACATTAATTTTGGTTGTCTCACGCGGCTTGCAAATCTGAATTTAATCTCGAAATTTAACTTAGTCAAAGATTCTAAGTACCAGGTGTGTGTGCAATCGAAGCAACCGCGCAAGCCTCACAAGGCTGCTAAGGCGAGGAACTTTGCACCATTAGAACTCGTTCATTCTGATTTATGCAAAATGAATGGCGAATTGACTAAAGGCGGTAAACGATACTTCATGACATTTATAGATGATTGTACTAGATTTTGCTACGTGTATTTATTGAAAACTAAAGATGAAGCGTTGCATTATTTTAAAGTCTATAAAGCTGAGGTAGAAAATCAACTTGAGAAGAAAATCAAACGTTTACAGTCCGATCGCGGGGGAGAATATTTCTCAAATAAATTTTTTGAGTTTTGGGGGTGCATGGAATTATTCATGAGCTCTGGTCATGGTTTTCTTCTCAAGCATAGGTGATTAGTTCCAGTCAGTAAGTGGAGGTGTGTTGGTGTTGTGTTTGTGGGTGTGGGTGTGTTTGGGTCTCTGTATGACTCCTTTCTCTTCTATTAATACAATGATACGCAGCTCTCCTGCGTATTCGAGAAAAAAAAGGACGCCACCATACTCACTACAGTCCAATAGAATTGCAGGGAGAAAGAACCGCACTCTAACTGATTTGGTTAATGCCATGTTAGAGACTGCGGGACTATCTAAGAAATGGTGGAGTGAAGCTATATTGACAGCGTGTCATGCCCTGAATAGGGTGCCCACAAAGAACAAAGAAATTACACCATTCGAGGAATGGGAGAAGAAGAGATTAAATCTCTCTTACCTGCGAAATTAGGGTTGTTTGGCAAAGGTGAATGTGTTAATAAACAAAAAACGAAAGCTTGGACCAAAAATTGTTGATTGTGTTTTTCTTGGTTATGCTATTCACATCGTGGGTTATAGATTTTTAATTATAAATTCTAGTGTTCCTGAAATGGCTGTTGATACAATCATGGAATCTAGAGACACTATATTTTTTTAGAATGAATTTCTCATGAAAAATGCACTTAGCACGACTGGTCATGAATTTATAATTCCCTAGAACCATAAAAATTTTACTCCGATAGAACAAATTGAGAAACCCTATATGTAAAATCCTGAGGAGTATGACACTATAGTCACTAGAAAAAGTAAGAGACAGAGGACTACAAAGTGTTTTTTGTGATGACTATATTGTGTATCTTGTGGATGACACACCAACAACTATTGAAGAGACATATTCCTCTCCTGATGCTGACTTATGGAAGGAAGCAGTATGGAGTGAGATGATTTCTATTATGTCTAATGGAACTTGGGAAATAGTTGATCGTCCTTATAGGTGCAAGCCTATAGGGTGCAAATGGGTGTTGAAGAAAAAGCTTAGGCCTGATGGTATTATCCAGAGGTACAAGACAAGACTTGTGGCCAAGGGTTATACTCAAAAGGAAGGTGAGGATTTCTTTGATACTTATTCACCGGTTGCCCGATTGACTACAATTCGAGTTTTGCTTTCCCTAGCAGCCTCTTATGGTCTTATCGTTCATCAAATGGACGTTAAGACAGCTTTCCTAAACGGAGAGTTAGAGGAGAAGATCTATATGGATCAGCCGGATGGGTTTGTAGCAAATGGTCAAGAATGCAAGGTGTGTAAATTATTAAAGTCATTATATGGCCTAAAACAAGCTCCTAAGCAGTGGCATGAGAAGTTCGACAGAACTCTAACATCTGCTGGCTTTGTTGTGAATGAAGCTGACAAATGTGTATACTATCGGTATGGTGGGGCTGAAGGAGTTATTTTGTGCTTATATGTTGATGACATACTGGTCTTTGGATCCAGCCTCAAAGTGATTGAGGAGGTGAAGAAATTTTTATCTAATAATTTTGAAATGAAAGATTTGAGAGAGGCTAATGTTATTCTTAATATCAAGCTTCTGAGAGAAGGTGATGGTGGGGTAACTCTGTTACAATTCCACTATGTGGAAAAGGTGCTGAGTCGCTTTGGGTTTAGTGACTGTGAACCTACTCCTACACCTTTATGACCCTAGTGTGCTATTGAGGAAAAATCGGAGAATAGTAAGAGATCAATTGAGATATTTCTAGATCATTGGTTCGCTCATGTATCTTGCTAGTGCAACAAGGCCTGACATCTCATTTGTTGTGTGCAAGCTGAGCCGGTTTGTGTTAAACCCGGGAGATGATCACTGGCGTGCTCTTGAGAGAGTGATGCGCTATCTAAAAGGCACCATGAGCTATGGTATTCGTTATACCGGACACCCGAAGGTGCTGAAAGGCTATTGTGATGCCAACTAGATCTCTGATGCTGATGAGCTTTATGCCACAAGTGGATATGTGTTTTCGCTTAGAGGTGGTGCTGTTTCCTGGAAGTCTTGCAAGCAGACTATCTTAACGAAGTCTACAATGAAAGCAGAATTCACAGCATTAGACACCGTTGGCTCTGAAGCCGAGTGGCTTCGTGATCTTCTTATGGATTTACCGGTTGTTGAAAAACCCATACCGGCTATTTCTATGAACTGCGATAACCAGACTGTGATTACAAAGGTTAACAGTTCTAAGGATAACATGAAGTCCACAAGGCATGTTAAGAGACGACTAAAATCTGTCAGAAAATTGAGAAACTCCGAAGTAATAGCGTTGGACTATGTTCACACGTCTAACAATCTGGCAGATCAATTCACTAAGGGTCTGTCACGCAATGTGATAGAAAGTGCATCGAGAGAGATGGGTTTGAGACCCACATGAAATTTACTATAGTGGTAACATGTTCTATGTTATCGGAGATCCCGTGAAGTAGGATGGTGAAACAAGCTAGTAATAAATTATGAGAAAAGATCCTTAGTAAGACTCATTTCTGTGCATATCTTTCCTTTCTGTAAGGCAGGTTGGTTTTTACCTTAATGTGTTCCAAGTGGCTTGCTAAAGCTAAGATGTTGTCGTACAGAACATCTTTTGAGAAACACACCTATATGAGTCAGACTGCTGGTCACAATCTATGAGATTTGGGTGATCTCTAAATACTCATGAAAGGCACTGGAGTATGACTTATATGCTTCAAATAGAGGGGATGCCTTTTGCAGCCTAGTATCAGCTAAGGACTTTAGTGACATTCACCTCATACGAAACTATCAATTCAAGGCTTAGTCCATTGTTCAGTTGTGACTAAGTGAAACTATTGTTCTAGATAGATGTTCAACTTAACAGTCTCCATCGAAACACTAGTATATAAAAGAAATGTGGTTCTGAGACTACTTTGTTACAAACCCTAGAGTTTGGTGGGGATTGTTGGATATATTATGGGCTTGGCCCATATAATATTTAATAAATCAAATAAAACTTTATGGTCCGTAACATTAAACGTTGTATGGTTTAATATCGTATGAGATTTTGACCGAACGTTGACTCAGCTTATTTGGTTCGAAATTATCCATCTTAATTGAGAAGTTGAGAAAAGAAAACAGGAGTGCCACACACGCGCGCGTGCCGGCGGGTCGGGCCGTGGGCGTGGGCCGGGCCGAGGCCGAGGCCGTGGGCGTGGCAGGCAGGCGGCGAGCGAGCGGACGGGCAGGCGAGCGTAGCCAGGTTTTGCCACTTAATACACATAATTACGGGAGTTTCTCTCTTTTATGGTGGAGGCGAGTTAATTGCACCAATTACTGTCTCTTCGTGTCTCCGTCTCCTGAGTTCCTCGGCTGGCTTTCTCCCTCCCCGCCGCAGGCATAAAAGTTAAAGTCCTCCGTCAGTCCAATTTTCCCTTCGCTTCCGAGAGACCACATCTCAGCCTCCCTTTGGCTTTTCCCGTCCCGTACCTCTGCGCGCATGGAGTAACGAGAGACCAGGTGCCTCCGGAACCCTCGTCCGCCTGCAAACCTTGCACGGGATGTGCGGCGATTAGGTTTTTGAGGAGCGATTCCGCGACTTCGAGCAACGCACTACGTCTGGTGCGAATGGAGCCTCTGATGCCTTTGGCATGGGACCATCCGCTGGGTACACTCTTAACTCTCTGATTACCGTAATTTACGTACTTACTGTATCGATCGGTATGTCATACTTGCATGTTGTAGCGTTTGTTAATGATATACACGTACACATACACATGCATGTCGTCATGAACCTGATGTTTTATTTTTGGATTAAATTGATCATGAATATGACTAATTATCTAACACATCCAATGTTGTCAGAATGCAGAATAATCAATATTCCATTCGTAAAACAGGAGATGTCGGGTGAAAGTACCTTTTGGATCAGAATCCTTCGAAATATCTGGCTCCGCAGCCTTGCCATAATCTGCTCCCAGATGATGGTCATATTGATCACGAATATGATGGTGAAGACGGGCTCCAGCGTGTACAGCACCGCGATCTTGGACAAGAGCCTCCACAATGGCTCATTCCCCCTCCCAATCAGGGTCTCGAAGAACCTCCCTGCAACATAAACACAAGGCGCGGCCAGCACATTTCAGAAAACCAAACAAGCAGCATCCGCGGCGCACCCGAGAGAGGCCGCAACCAACGCCCCCAGTACCTCACCTGAGAAGAGCGGCATGGAGAGGGTGCAGGCGGTGCAGGCGACGAGCGCGGCGAGGCAGACCGCGATGCGGGCCCTGTGGCGCGAGAGCAGCGCCCAGACGCCGGCCCAGGTGACGGCGTCGGAGGATGAAATCGCGGCGGCGACATCGGCTGCCGCCGCGGCGGCGTCGAGGGAGGGCGGCGCGTAGGCGGCCTCGGGGCCCGGCGCCGGCGCAGAGATGTAGGCGCGCGGCGGGCGCGGGCGAGCGAAGTGGAGACGGTTGCGAGGAAAGGACGACGAGAGGGGGTTTGCGGCAGGAGGGCGAGGGGGCCACGGCCACAGGGTGGCGCGGGAGGAAGCAGGGGTGAGGAGAAGGCGCGCGCTCCAGGTGGAGATCGCCATGGCGCTGATGGCTTGGTTTGTGCGGATATCTGATGCGGCGATGGGAGGCGGAGAGGAGGCGAAGGAACAGGCAGTTGCGTTGCTGTTGCACGCGCAGCCGAAGAGCGGCTATCCGTTGCAGAACTCCACGGATCACAGATGGGCAGTCCTTGCGTGCTTCGCATGCTCTCGTTGCTTTCTTGTTTGAAATTCTCCGAGCTCAACAGCTAGGTGGCATGCCAATTTGGAAAGATCTTACTCCTTCCTCAGAATGGCCGGATTAAGAAGATAAAATTAGCCCAAATTAGCTCTATCCGAATATTTTCTTACCTTTCGCTACTACTTTTATAGCAAAAGGGAATGACAGAAAATTAGCTCAAATGAGCTCTATCTGAATATCCTCCTCAGAATGGCAGAAAATTAGCAAAAGGGACCGGTTCTTTTATCAGGTAGTTAGGCCCGTTTTGGATGGACTAGGAAATAATGATTAGCTATGACTAGTAATTAGCCAGCTAAAATTTAGCCTAGTCATGTTTGGATCCTAAGCTAATTGTTAGTCACTGATAGCTAATTGTTAATCCAAACAGGGTCTTAGAAGTTGGGGCGAAATATTAGAGTTAGCTAGCCGCTTAGCTAACAACTAGTCGTGGGCTTAGCTAACAAATTAGCTCACATGTGAGCCCCATCGTTTTGAGTGGGTAAACTAGGAATAATTTGGGCTAATTTTTTGTTGGCTAACAACTAACTCTTTGTATCAAAGAAGCCCTTAACTATGTTTTTTTAGAGTGTAGAGATGTAAATGTGGCCCCATTGTGATTCCTCGTAGGTAATTCCTCTATTTGAAAACATGGATGAAGCTATTTTATCTCTAGTGATATCTAAATGGTAGATATATCATCATGTCAAGTCTCGCGGTCCTGTTCCTCGCATACCCACCCTGCGTACACATAATTAAACCCTCCGCTAAATAAGCACTCCCTCCGACCCTTTAAAAGAGTCGTTCAAGGGTTCAAATGTTGTCTCAGAAAAAACGTCGCTCGGCTATGTTACCAGTCCTAGGCATAGGTGCCGTACGAGCAGCTACTTGTGTCCACTGACGCAGCGGCCAGCGCCCAGCCTCCCTTTGCTCCTCCCATCCAGTGGAAATCCTGCTGCTGCTGCTTGTACTACTACTTTTTTTTTACCAATTGTAATCATGGATAGTTGGGGTATGCAGGTACTTCACCACCTTCCTTGGTACAAGCGTCATGCTTCGAAACGACCATATTTATGGGATAGAGGCCTTGTTTATGCCATCTAAATTCTAAGTTTTTTCACTCTCTCCATCATATCAATTTTTAGCCGCTTGTATGGAGTATTAAATGTAGGTAAAAAAATAACTAATTACACAGTTTAGTTGGAAATCACGAGATGAATCTTTTGAGCTTAGTTGGTCCACGATTGGACAATATTTACCAAATAAGACGAAAGTGGTATTATTTATCGGGTTCATTTTTTTTACAATCTAAACGAGGCCAGAGTGAGTATACACTATCGTTTATCGAATTAGCATTTTTTTTGTTAAACATTTTTTGTCGTCTTACTTGCTAGTCACTTATTTGTAATTGTGATGTACTAATGTGGGACGGCGACTCTCGCAGAGATTAGTTTTAAAGGCTTCCCTAATAGCTTTAGCGGGTATGGGGGTGGAGAACACTCCCCGTTGCCATCTCTATTCGTGAATCGTGTGACCTTTTAGCATGGCCTAAAACATAACATGATGAAATTTAGACCGTGCAAGTATAGCACAAGTATGAGCATGTGTCTTGTATAGAACCCTCGGTACAATGGACTGCATGATATGATCTATATCGTCCATGCATGGCACAAAAATGGTCTATCTATTGGTGTTTTCCTTCTAGCTATATGATGTACCGTAACAACGGTCATACAAGAGAATACGGGAAATGTGTCTTTTATATCCTTGTTCTTGCAATTTCTTGTAGTGGCTAACATAGAACAAGCAATTATAATCACCACGTAGCTAGATGCGAATCATTTTGAAAAGTCGAGCACCACATAAAAATTGTGATCGCTAAAAGGAAACGGAGCTATCTAGCTAGTCCCTGCCAATGCAGTGGCCTTGAACCGAACGTGTTTATTTCTTAGCTAGGGCTGTTTTGTTTAGTACATGGCGGGGTTTTTTTTTTTTTTTGTCTCTCACCGGCCGGGCAGCCAAGCTGGATATGGATGGCCTTCAACCTCCCACAGCAACATCAGAGTGGGCAATTACTACAAAATACACCAATATTATTATTTGAGAATGCATGAAATCAACGAATTATAGTTATTTCTATACTAGTATTTACTCGTCAAACAATAAAAATTCTTGAAAAACTATACAAATATTTGAGATTGAAATAGTTATCTGTTGTTATCAGTCAGTACTGCATGATTGGAACAATGAGGATGTAAACATCCTAAAACGATGCAAAGAGGCGATTTGTTCCAGAGAACAGATCGAAAGGAAAGTTGATCATCATCGATGTGGCGGTTAGTTCCTCTTCGCGAGCAACCTGCTATGAAACACAGATGTTATTTGATCTGTTTATTTCGACGCTCACACCAGGCTGGGAACATGATGAGAAAGAGTGGAGTGAATTATTCAAGGAAGCTGGATTCAGAGACTGCTATAAGGTCACATCTGTGTTAGATATACGATCTGTGATCGAGGTATTTCCCTAGAACCGTCATCCCTTACCGTTCAGCTCAACAAATAGCTTGTACAGAGTATATGAGAAATTGAATGATATCTCCAACAACTTTTAAGGACAGCTCCAACAATCGACTTTTGTGCTGGCTCTAAGCGTTTTTTTTTTCATATTTAATAGAAGAGAGAGAAAAGTTAGTTTTTAATCAGGAGCTAAGCTCTTGCACATATTTTAAGATTATGTAAAAGTGTCATGTAAAACTATCCATATTATAAATTTTGTGCTAAAAGTTAGTATTATTGGAGAAGTTGTATTAGAGCTAGTAACTAGCTCTTACTATTGTAGGTGTCATCTCGAAGTGTATAGATCCGTCTCTATTTCTATATCAGGGTGTGACATCCATCACTTATAAAAATATCTCCAATGTATAAAATCACCCTTACAATTAATACATGGGACCCACAAAATAAAAAATTAGCTCATCATCCTCAGCCACCTCCATCCCCTTCTTTCTCCGCCACTGCTCGTTGCCCTGACCATGCGTCGTGCCGCAAGAGCACCTCCCTCATGGCCTCGGCCACCGACTTTTTTTTTATTTTTTAGCCCTTTTTTTGAAAAAAAATTCACAAATATGCTCCTAGAGGTAAGATTTCAAAATCTAGACCCTTAGCTCGACGCCATCGATGCAGGCGCCGAGGTCTTGGGCTCGACGCAGATGTAGCGATGACTTGGCAGGTAGCTCGGCGCCATAAATCCTAGCGCCAAGCTTGGCACCGTAGATCTTGGCGCCGAGCTTGGCGCCATGATCTATGGCGCCCAGGTGGTGTGTTAACCCGGCCCCCAACCTTCCTGCTCGAGCCTTCTTCCTCTTCTTTCTCCTCCCTCTCGGGTTTTTTCTCTCCCCACTTCGTCCTACCTCACAAATCGGCATATTGGACCTTGAAAACTTTGATTTGATCCATAGATCTTCGAGAGCAAGGTATCATCGCTCCCCTCCTAGTTTTTTTCGCATCGATTCGGTATATATTGGTCGAATTTTTAACCTAAGAATTGTCATTACTTAGGGTTTCATGCAATTTTTAATATTTGTATTATACAACCGTTGGAGATGCCAAGTTGTAAAAAAACTAGCAAACCTAGGTAACCGCAGCTCATGTTGTTATGTTATGGGTTCATTGTTGTGCATCAAATGGGAAACCCTAGGTTTAGGGTTTAATGTTAATTGCTTTCGGTTCTTAGAACGAAATTGGTTGTATTGTAGTTATGGTTCTCATTGATATTAATTTGTGATGTTTTAATTTTTGTTTGTTAAATTACAACCATTTTGTTAGATGCAAGAAATGTATTAGGAGGAGTTTTGGCGAAAACGGGATCGTCCTCGAGAATTATACCCTGACGCGTCTAGCAAAGATGCCCCCGTCCCTCCTGACTTCCCTGTCCCTAACTATGACTGTGGTTTCCCGGCCGACGTGTTTCAATCGAGACATCCAGACACAGCGGCGCGTTGCTTCTACACATGCAGACGTTTTAATGTAAGTAATTATTTCTACTATCTTTTTTTTTCATTTGTGTAAATAGGCTACTAATATTTTGTTGAAATCTTGTTGTGTAGGACCATGAGAGGTGCCTTTTCTTTCAGTGGATCGACGGTGCAGACAAGTTTGGCCGGCGCGGCCGCGGGTGCGGGCGGCCACCCGCGCGGTGGCGCGGCCGGGCACGGGCGCGTGGCCGGGCGTAGGCGGGCGCGGTGGCACGGCCGGGCGGGGGGGGGGGGGGCAGCGGGGGTTCGGGGAGCGTTGGAGAGAGAGGAAGAGAGAAAGGAAGGGAGGGTCCATACGTTACACAAGGCTTGGCGCCAGAGACCACGGTGCCAAGCTCGACGCCAGGATCTACGGCGCCAAGGTGACTGCCAAGTCAGCGCCACGTTTGCATCGAGCCCAAGACCTCGGCACCAGCAACGGTGGCGCTGAGATGTGTAAGCTCGATGCCAACAACGATGGCGCCGAGCTAAGGGTCCAGATTTTAAAATCACACCTCCAGACACATATTTGTGAAAAATTTTCAAAAAAAGAGCTAAAAAATAAAAAAAAATTGGCCTCGGCCGTTGCCCTGCCGGTGACAAGATCCACCACCTAGTGGCAACGTCCTCGCTCACGCTGAGCGCCTTGGGGCAACCTCGCTTGCGCCACTACCTCCCCCCGATCTTTGGTCGACCACTGCCCCTAGGCTCGGCCTTGCACCAACCCGTGGGCCTCCTAGTTGTGCAGCACCACCGCCACCTGGTCCCGTAGCACCATCGCTACTGGGTGGAACCACGGGCCAACCTATCTTGAGCTTCAACGGCTGCCAGATCCACGGGCACCAATAACATCTTTGTTGTCGTATCCCCAGGCCACGGTCGACCGCTGCACCCTTGCCGCCAAGAGCATCTTCTTCTTCGATCACTTCATCTCCCTTCTGGCCCTAGCCCTCGGCCACCGGCAAGAGGCCCCTTGGGGTGGGCGGATCTATATTGTTTTCTACTTCTAGAATTCATCCTGTGACAATGGTGGGGGAGGATTGAAGACGGTGAAGACAGAAAAGATATTTTTATTTTATGGGAACCGGTTCCAAGTATGTGAGCCGGTTCTATATAAAAACGAGTCCACTTTGTGTATGGAACCAACCTAAAATTGCCCACTACTGATGCTCTAAAAACCCTTTTCCAAAACTACTCTGATCTCTAACAATTTCTAATCTTGCTACTCCCACTTGCTTGGCACAAAATTAATGGTAATTCTCCGATCCGAGCGTTCGACTCTTTACTCGAGTATCGGATGGACATAGGTGTGGGGTCATGTGACACAACCTTTGTTTAATATCCAGTCAACTCCTCAATATCCACTCAATTCATCCATTTCCCACTCCGCCTCCCGCCCCGCTTCTCCTACCGCTGCTCCCACACGGCCGCAACTCCTGCTGCTACTCCTGTCGTTGCTTCGAGAACTCACCCTGCTGCTCCTACCATTGCTTCGTGCCCCCATGCCCGCTGCTCCTGCCGTTGCTCCACGCGCTCACCCTTCTACTCCTGCCATTGCTCCTGCTCCGCCACCCGATCGGTCCGATGACACCGACATGTGCCGCCAGTGCAAGAAGAAGCACCAGCCTTGGCGTGGAAGCCCCCTGGCCTCGCCTCCTGCTACGGCTGTAGTGCCCTAATGCAGAGGTTGAAGAGGCCGCATCGAGATATGATGTATGTTACAAGTGTACATTTAAAATATTTCAGATGTTTTAGAGGTATGTTTCAAGTGTTTTAAACAGATGTTGCAAAAAGAGATCGGGATGTTGCAATGGTTGTACACGTATGTTGCAAGTCTCTGTCCTCAATGTTTCATTTGTTTTTTCAGACGTATGTTGCAAGCGTGTTTATCTTGATGTTGCATATGTTTCACACATATGTTGCAAGTGTTTATGTGGTTGTTATGTATGTTTGCAGTGGTTTTCAATTGTTTTTGCAAGTGTTTTAGATGCATGTTTCGAATGTTTCATCTATCTTTTTTTATATTGCTACTGTTGCATATAGATATTTTAAAAGTAGATCGGGTGTTGCATATGGGATGTGCGTGTGAAGCGAGAGAGGGCATGAGCGGTCCCCACCCGGTGACGGTCGGGCGGCGTGGGTGATACAGGCGTGGTCGAGCCACGTCAGGCGACACGGGCCCACACGTGAACGTAGGATATAGAGGGAAAACTCACTGTAGCCACGTGCATCAGGGAGCTAGCGATGCCCTGAAATTAGGTGGTGTTTGGATTCAGTGACTAAAATTTAGGAGGTGTGTTGGGAGGATGTTGCATGGGAGGTTCGGATACTAATAAAAAACAAATTAGATAGTCCGTCGGTACTCCACGGGATGAATTTTTTAAGCCTAATTAATCCATCATTAGCATATGCTTACTGTAGCACCACATTGTCAAATCATGGACTAATTAGGCTTAAAAGATTCATCTCGCAAATTAGTCACAAACTATGTAATTAGTTTCATAATTAGTTGAAATGATCAAGATGCCCAAGAGGGAGGGTGAATTGGGCTAATTCTAAATTTCTTTGCAATAATTAAATCATATTGTTAGCCCAATTAACCCATTGTGCCTAGAAAGTGTTTCTAATGTTCTATCGCATAAAAAGTCTTGCAACCTAAGTTCCAATTCTACTCTAGCATGGCAATTCTATGAATGTAAAGACAAGTATTGAATTGCTCAAAGTAAATGCTCAAAGTAAAGAGAGAAGGAGGAACGCGGTGATGTTTTGCCGAGGTATCGGAGAGTCGCCACTCCCCACTAGTCCTCATTGGAGCACCCGCGCAAGGGTGTAGCTCCCCATTGATCCGCGTAAGGATCAAGTGCTCTCTACGGGTTGATTCTTCGACACTCCGTCATGGTGAATCACCCACAACCGCTCACAACTTGAGTTGGGTCATCCACAAGCTCCGCCGGATGATCACCAAGCTCCCAATCACCACCAAGCTATCTTGGTGATGGTGATCACCAAGAGTAATAAGCACAAACTCTCACTTGACCACGACAAGCCTAATGAGAAGGGTGGATGCACACTTTGCTACTCTTGATCTCACTAATGAGGGCTCTCTTTGGGATTCTCAAATCTCAATCACCTCACTAGGACCTTGCTCTTCTTGGCACTCTCAAAGGTGTTTCTTAGCTATTGAAATAAGCAAAAGTACCCCCACACACGAATGGAGGAAGTATTTATAACATGGGCTGAAAAATGAACTGTTATGTGCCTCTGCGGGGTGACCAGACCCTCCGATCATATTGACCGGACAGTCCGGTCAATTCACCCTGAACTCCAGTGATCAAGTAGTGACCGGACGCTGGACTGTGTCTGGTCAGCACTGACCGGACGCATCCGGTCACGATTTTCCCTCTCTGGAACCTTACTGGAGTCGACCGGACGCTGGGACTCAGCGTCCGGTCACTTCACCTCTCAGCATCCGGTCACTTCCAGACGACTTCACCTTGATCAAATGAACTAACCGGACTCTGTGCCAGCGTTCGGTCACACCGAAGCCAGCGTTCGGTCAGTATTTGACCCTCCATTCACTTCCAACTCTCGATCATACGTGAATGAAGTTTGCTCCAATGAATCTAAAGGCTACTTTGGAGCTACCTAGTGCTAGATTTAGCAAGTGTGCACCACACCTGACTCATTAGACTGACCTAGGTCAAGCTACCCGTACATACCCCCCTTAATAGTACGGCCAAAGGAAAAACAAAGTCCTAAACTACTCTAAGTGTCTCTTCAACACTAAACAACACTTAAAACTAGTCCATCCTTAACCTTGTTGTCCATCCTTTGAAAACTGAAATGATTTCCATCGTAGGGGCATGACCACCATGATTGCACAATCGATCTCCATTACCGTGACCTAACTTAATTGCCTCTATAAAACACACATTAGTCATAGTAATCACGTATTGTCATTAATTATCGAAACCCAACTAGGAGCCTAGATGCTTTCAATCTCCCCCTTTTTGGTGATTGATGACAATACCACCTCGAGTATGTGAAAGAGTTGAGGTTTTTAACATGCTTGGTTCATATAAGCTTTTGACAATAAGAACAAAAGAGTTAGGCAATCTTATATGACCCAAGCCAACATGATGTACTCAAAAGATATGAAATAAGCATGAGTACAAGTAATAAAGCTCATTTGCATTGGAGTAAAACGCGGAAGCAAAGCAAATGAGCATAGCACAAGTGATATGACAAATAAATAATTCAAAGTAGAGAGCACACATGTCATATATCACGATCACGTAGATATTACTATCACATAAATATAGTTTGATGCATAAAAGTAAACACACGAATGCATAATAGTGTATCACACATAAAAAAACCAAATATAATAGATAGTATAATAGGTAAACTAAGCTCCCCCTAAGTCGCTCCCACTAAGTCTAACATACTCGATCACTCTCCCCCTTTGGCGTCAAACACCAAAACCTAAGGGTCGGTCGGCGGGGCTGCAGCGGACGAGTCGGGAGCTGAGGTACGAGGAGCAAGCTGGAACTAAGTGCCATCATCATCTGACCCTAAGCTCTGAGCTGTCTGACCCTCTAGAGCTGGAAGCGATGCTGAAGCGGTCTGGATCGGATCAGGGACTGGAGCGACCATAGACTGTGCAGGTATCACTGAAGCAGGCGGCTCTAATGATGCAACAGAAGAAGGGAGTGTCTCTGTAGTCCTGGAAATAGGTGCAACTATAGAAGGACCTAGGACATGTAAATAAAGTGGAGTAGGCTACCCTGTCAACTCACTGAAAGTCGCTCCAAGACTCCTGGAGACTGAGGTATCTGGCACTATTAGCGAGGAAGTCTGAGCTAGTGTGAAGCCCGTCTGAAGAGGTGTGAATTGTGGGGCTAACACTAGCGAGGCAAACCACTAGGGACACCTACTCTATAGGTGAAGCAAACTGTGCTGGTGGCTGTCGCTGACTCAGAAGCCCACTAGGCTATAAAGCTGGAGTCATAGAAGTGGTGGCAGGCTAACCAAGCTAGGGTGAAGGCTGTGGTGGTGGAACCCCAATAGTTATCACTACATGCTGCATAAATCCAAGGAGTTGCTGTTGCATGAGGAGCTACTGCTAATGCATGGCCTACTGCTGCTACTGTATGGCCTGCTGCTGTCGCTGAAACTCATCCTACCAAGTCTGAAACAGTGCAAACGTAGCGGCGGTCTCCTGAGCTTGGCGAGCCTGATCCTGCCTCATCCGCTCAAGTATGGCAAGTAGAGCGGGGTCTATCTACGGTGCAGGTGGAGCTGAACTAGAGCTACCAGCCTTATGATCATGTCATCAAGGAGGCATCTGAGGGATATCATGGTAGTCCTCATCTGAGCTGTCGCTGGGGTCGCTCTCGACCATCCCCTCCTACTGAGCATCAAGCTGCTCCTCCTCAATAGCTGCTATGCCCCTGATAGTATCATCCTGCTGGGCTACAGTCTCTGGCACCTCTAGACGATGGCACGTCTGACTAGGTGCACTCGGTGTACTACGGTGGATCATCTGAGTCAGGTTGTATGCAGGGAACTCTGAAGTAGAACCACTATACTTAGCTAGCATCTCAGGCGGCCTCACTGTAACTGCCCTGTGAATAAGAAATGTGATCCAGTGAGCATAGGGCAACTGACGATGACCTCTGAACCCCTCAGCAATAGTATCCTCCATCTCTGATAGAAGGAGATCCCAAATATCAAACATAGTCTGCTGCATCAGGGAGTTTAGAAGCCATAACTGAATGCGAGTCAAGCCCTTATGATACCCCATCCTCAGAATCATGGTCCTCCTCATAATAGTATCCAACACTCTAGCTGTGAGAGTGAGATCACTTGGAGTCATGCTCGACCCCTCACCAAAAGGCTCCTTAAAGCAGTGGCGAACTAGATCTGTAGGAGGTACCAAACCGCCATGAGGGTGTCTAGGAGGCATTGTCTGTCCATAGCAAACCTCATGTAGCCTGACAGGCTGCTCCTGAAGCCTGAGAATCTCCCTGACCCCAGTGCTCATCAGCCTGTAATCTCTGTCTCTGAATGCAAAGTGTATAAATCTATGCTACCGGTCAATCTAGAGTGAAGCATAGAACTGACGGACCCAAGATGAACATATAATCATGTCTGTCCAAGTAAATCTATCAGCCCTGGTAGATATGCTAGGTAAGGGAGGATATGCTCTCCAGCTGCTGCTACAATGGTCTCAATGTTGCACACCCTCTATGACCTGAATAGAGCCCCACTGTTAAGATATGCATTATAGAAGTCTTCCTATAGTGGTGTGTAGAAGCCCTCTGATGCACGCTCATCTCGCCTTGGTGGAAACCACTACTCAAAGTCCATAAATCTAAGCTGCTGCACCTACTTGGCCATGGCGGCCCTTAGATCTAGATGTATCACTGGCGGCGGGCCCTGTGGTCTGGGTAGTGGACGTGAACCCCTCCGTTGTGTCTCCGGCCTCGAAGTGACTGGAGCACGGGTGCGACCAGAGCGACGAAGCTGTGGCTGAGGTGCCTGCTCTGTCTCCTCAGCCTGCTCTACTGGCTATGGCTCCTGCTGTGACTCCCCCTAAGACTGACTCTCATCCAAGACAACTCGCCGTCTCGCAACCATGACAAGTCCCAGCTGGACCACCATGACGGTGCTCAACCCGCTCTAATGCAGCTCTCGTAGATGGAGAGAGTTGTTCTATGATCTAGACTCCACTCCTAGCACCTCCTGTCTCTGCATGCTCTGCTGCTGCTACAACTATGGTTGCTCTAGCTGTATCTACATCTAGATACTTCCGCTTCTTTATTACAAGCTTCTTCGTCGCCTTGCCTTTTGGATCAGTAGGCTGGCGAGGTGGGGGTCTTGGATCCTCATCACCAGGACCACCTCCAACATTCTTGACATGAGCCATTTGATGGATCTAAAAAGAACAATTGCCGCTGACGAAGATCAACTGCCAATTGTCACTTCCGAGGCTTGGCCTCGATCCGTACTCACGAGCTTGGCCCTGAGTTGACTAACAACTGCAAATAGGACCTTAACGGCACTGACTCGCTGCACGATAGAATAGAGGGTGTACAAATAATCTTAATTATTCATCTAGAGATACGAAACCCTAGGAAGCAAGCAATTAGATATGAAATTGGAAACGAGGGCTTGCAACCTGACGAACCGGTGAAACGATGAGAAGAGAAATGGATCAGGGAACCACCGGGTCGGCAACTAGAGATTAGGGTTCACAAAGCGCAGTGAATCAATGGCTAGGGTTTTTAGTGGAAGCACTGGTGCGTGGAACACGGTGGCAGGAGAGGCACTGGCTTTAGGGCACGGGAGCAGAGAGCACGGCGGCGACGCTGCTGCTGTGGGAGCTCGGTGGCATGAAGCAAGACAGCGGCACAACTAGGGCAAGCGTGGTGGCGCATGGGCAAAAGCTCGGTGGCGTGGCGCGGCAGTGCTAGAGCAGGAGCAGGGAGGCGCGGAGGCAACGTGAAGGCGTGGGCGTGCGAAGGCGCGGCGCAGCGGTGCTGGAGCAGGAGCAGGGAGGCATGGCTACACAAGCGCGGTGGCACGGGAGAAGCTCAAACATGGCGGCACGGCGAAGTCGGCGGGTCACGCATGGTATGCGCGGCGGTGGTGGATTAGGTCAATGGCGCGTGGATTATATGGGGTCCCCCATGAGATAGAAAAGGAATCGAAGATGAGAGATTGAATCCCGCATGTTTTCTACTGATCGGACGCTTTGGTGGCAGCGATCGGACGCTGCCACCTAGCGTCCGGTCGATTCCAGAGAGGTCCAAATCCTCTAGAATCGCGACCGGATGCGTGCGATCCCAACTAACCGGACGCAGCTAGAGTCCGGTTGATCCTGTCTTCATCGACTTCGGTTGACCGGACACTAGATCATCATCTGACCGGACGCTGGGAGAACACTGTTTCAGCGTCCGGTCACTCCTTCTCAGTAGCAGTTCACCTCCTGTGAATTGATCGGATGCTGGACATCAAAGTCCAGTGCAGTGTCCGGTTACTCTTTTTCCAGCAAATCTTCGAAGTCCTTCGTGCTGCCTGTTCCCAATCAAGTCCCAACTCCAATAAGATCCAAATAAACACCAATTGGGACTAATATGAGTGACCTCTCTTAAACCCTCAAGTTTTTCAAAATATTTTGCCTTAGGCTATAATTCTTTTTAAGAAAATCGGCAATAAGAGGGCAATTGAAGATAAACGACAAAGCAACATTCATGCATAAGCAATGCAATACTTGAAAGTAAATCTAGTAGCTTGTCAAATTTGATCCAAGGTTAAGCTTCTTCACACGCTTTACGATGGTTATCTTAACCATGTTAGACAAGCCCTATATGCATTACAAAAAATTAAACATGTTGTATATTACAATGCAATGCAAGGGGCAACACAAGCTCATTTTTTAGTGAAGTTACTAAAATCAAGAACATTGAGCTCATTCCGTAATCTACAAAATGTTGCCTCATCTAGAGGTTTAGTAAAGATATCCGCTAATTGATCCTCGGTCCTTACACCTTCTAATGATATATCATTTTTAGCAACATGGTCTCTAAGAAAGTGATGGCGGATATCTATGTGCTTGGTGTGAGAGTGTTGAACCGGATTATTTACAAGTTTTACCGCACTTTCATTGTCGCACAAAAGAGGTACCTTTTCTAGAACTACACCATAGTCTAGCAAAGTTTGCTTCATATAAAGTATTTGTGCACAACAAGCACCCACGGCAATATATTCTGCTTTGGCAGTGGACAAAGCCACACTATTTTGTTTCTTGGAGGACCAAGACACAAGTGATCTACCAAGCAAATGGCACCCTCCGGATGTGTTTTTCTATCCACTTTGCAACCAGCATAATCTGAATCGGAATAGCCAACTAATTCAAATATAGCTCCTTTGGGATACCAAAGGCCAATGCTTGGTGTGTGCTTAAGATACCTAAGGATTATTTTAACGGCTATCAAATGAGTTTCCTTAGGATTAGCTTGAAATCTAGCACACATACACACACTAAACATGATGTCGGGCCTAGATGCGGTTAAATATAGCAAACTGCCAATCATAGAGCAGTAGAGAGTTTGATAAACCGGGTTACCTCCCTCATCTAGGTCGAGATGTCCATTGGTAGGCATTGATGTTTTGATTGGCTTACATTCATCCATCTTGAATCTCTTGGAAGATCTTTTGTGTATTTCTCTTGAGAGATGAAGATGCCTTCTTTCATTTGCTTGACTTGAAAACCAAGAAAGAATGTAAGCTCACCAATCATGGACATCTCGAACTCCTTCGACATTAATTTACCAAATTCTTTGCATGAGTCTTCATTTGATGATCCAAAGATGATATCATCAACATATACTTGACAAATGAAGATATGCCCATCAAGCTTCTTGGTGAATAGTATGGTGTCCACCTTTCTAATGGTGAAGCCCTTCTCAATGAGGAAGTCCTGAAGGCGCTCACACCAAGCTCTTGGGGCTTGCTTAAGCCCATATAGTGTCTTGGACAACCTATAAACATGATTAGGATATCTAGGGTCTTCAAACCCAGGAGGTTGATCAACATAGACTAGTTCATTAATAAAGCCATTTAAAAATGCACTTTTCATATCCATTTGATATAGTTTCATTTCATGATGTGATGCATATGCAAGAAGGATACGGATGGCTTCTAATCTTGCAACCGGTGCAAAGGTCTCTCCAAAATCCAAACCTTCAACTTGAGAGAACCCCTTTGCAACTAGTCTTGCCTTGTTCCTCACAACAATACCTTGATCATCTTGCTTGTTGCGGAACACCCACTTTGTTCGAATGACTCTTGCACCTTTTAGTTGCTCTTCAAGAGTCTAAACTTCATTGTGAGTGAAGTTGTTCAACTCTTCATGCATGGCATTGATCCAATCCGGATCTTTGAGAGCTTCTTCTACCTTGGTAGGCTCATAGCAAGAGACAAAAGAGTGATAAGCAATAAATGAAGCAAGTTTTTGAGATCGAGTCATTACACCCTTTGATGGACTCCCTATGATGAGATCTTGTGGATGATCTTGTAGGAGAGGTGTATTTCTTCTATTGACCACTTGAGGAGGAGGTTGTGGAGCATCAACATCTTGTGCTTGTACCACCATTTGATTATGGGAGACATGAGTGTCTTCATTTTCTACTCTCTCATCTTTCTCACAATCTTGTGGCACACTTGATGAAGAAGGTGGATCAATCACTTGTACATCATTTTCATCATCTTTAGGCTTGATATCTCCAACCGGAATGTTCTTCATAGCCTCCCTCAATGGTTCATCACCTACATCATTAAGATTCTCATGTGCTCCTTGGGAGCCGTTAGATTCATCAAATTCCACATCATATGTTTCTTCAACCAAGCCGGTGGCATGATTAAATACTCTATATGCTTTGGACTTTAATGAGTAACCAACAAGAAAACTAATATCACAATGTCTTTGAAACTTCTCTAGATGTTGCCGCTTCTTGTAGATGTAGCATTTGCAACCAAACACCCTAAAGAAGGAGACGTCCGGTTTCTTCCCATTGAGCAACTCATAAGATGTCTTACCAAGGAACTTTTGAAGAAATAGGCGGTTGGATGCATAGCATGCGGTGTTGATAGCTTCCGCCCATAGAGCTTTGGGGGTGTTGTATTCATCTAGCATTGTTCTTGCAAGAGTGATCAATGTCCGGTTCTTTCTCTCAACTACAGCATTTTGTTGAGGAGTATATGTTGCGGAGACCTCATGCTTGATCCCAACTTCATCACAATAGGCTTATATGTTTGTGTTGTCAAATTCCTTCTCATTGTCACTTCTAATCTTCTTGAGCTTCACTTCAAATTCATTTTGTGCTCTCTTGGTAAACTTCTTGAAGCAAGATGCAACTTCGGATTTGTCATAAAAGAAGAATACCCATGTGTATCTTGAATAGTCATCAACAATCACAAGACAATAAAGATTTCCTCCCAAACTCTTGTATGTTGTTGGTCCAAATAAATCCATGTGAATGAGTTCTAGCACTCTTATGGTTGACATGAAAACTTTGGTTGGATGAGTATTTGCAACTTGGCTTGACATGCACTACAAAGCTTGTCCTTCTCAAACTTCACATCCTTCAACCCTCTTACCAAATCATTCTTCATTAACTTCTTGAGTGAGCTCATCCCAACATGAGCAAGTCTTCTATGCCATAGCCACTCAAGTGTTCTTTTGGTGAATAGGCATGTCTTCAAATTTGCATCTTCAGAGGTGAAATCCACTAGATATAGGCTGTTGTATCTAAATCCTTTGAATATGACTTGATCATCATCCTTCTTAGATACAACAACTTACTTCTTGGTGAACAAGCATTGGAAGCCAAGATCACATAATTATCCAACGGATAACAAGTTGAAGCTCAATGAAGCAACATAGAGCACATTTGAGATAGAATGATCATTTGATATTGCCACTTTGCCCAATCCTTTAACCTTGCCCTTTGAATTATCTCCAAATGTGATTCTTTATTATCCATCTACTTCTTCATCTAGTGAGGTGAACATACAAGGATCACCGGTCATATGTTGTGTGCAACCACTATCAATAACCCAATGACTTCCACCGGTCTTATAGTTCACCTACACACAAGAGATCAAGCTTTAGGAACCCAAACTTGTTGAGGGCCCTTCACCTTCTCAACAAGTGACTTTGCAACTCAAATTTTCTTAGGCCTATTCTTGTTTGGAGGTCCTAAGAACATGACTTTCATTTTCCTACTAAAATCCTTTCTAAGCATGTAGTGAGTATTGAAGACAAAAGGTCTAGCATGCTTGGGCAAGGGTTGTGGTGGTGGAGTTTGGCACTCATGGGCAAAGTGACTTTCTTGTCCATACTCAAAACATCTCTTTGGCTTTGGCTTGTGTTGTTGTTGAGCTTGAGCCTTCTTCTCTTGGTTTGCCAAGTACCCAATGCCACTTCTATCCATCTTTATGACGGTGTTCATTAGTAGCTCACTTTGAAGATGCTTGCCTCTTGTGAACTTGCTCAAACCAATCTTGAGATGCTCTTTCTCCAATTTAAGCTTCTTGTTCTCTTCCTTGAGAGCATCATTGTTTTTTTCTTTCTTGAGCTTCTTGTTCTCTTCTTTTAGCTTCTCATTCTCAAGCATCAAATCACCATCATGATCAAGAGTTTCTAGCACAATAGTGTTTTGGCTTTTGATCTCTTCAAGATCTTTCTTAAGCTTTTCATTGTCATTCTTAAGCTTGACAAACTCATCATAATCATCGGCCTCAACCACTTGCTTGCCCTTGCTACTAGATCTTTGCTCAATGCTCTCAATGATCAAATCATCACATGATGTAGCTATATCAATCTTAACAATATTGTTAGTAGCATCATGTGGCTCATGGGATATAAATTCTTGAGCAATGACAAGATTATCATGATTAACCTTAAGAGTAGTGTATTCTTCTTTTAGCTTGTTGTGGCTAGTGATGAGCTCTTTGTGCATCCCCTCAAGTTTATCATGTTTATCTTTAAGCTCTTTCTTAGAAGATTTGAGCTCCTTGAGTTTGGATGATATAGCATCATTTGCTTCTCTAAGCTCAACACTAGCCTTTTCGGCTATATCACATTTTGCTAAAAGTGAATCATTCTTAGCTCTACTCTTTCTTATGATCTTAGTGTATTGATTTCACAATTTAACAAGATCATCATCAGAAGGTGATTCATATTCATCATCATCACTATCGCTATCATCATTGCTAGCATGTTCATCACCGCTACTATCATCATTTGATACCTTGCGGTCACCCTTGGGCATAAGGCATAGGTGTGTAGGGGATGATGGCGGTGGTGGCGGTGAAGATGATGAAGAGTCAATGACAATAGTGGTCACCTTCTCATTATCACTATCATCATCGGATGAGCAACTTGATGAATCAATGTCCGTGAGCCAATCTCCAATGATGTATGCCTTTCCACTCTTCTTCTTCTTGTGGAAGTCCTTCTTGCCATCTCTCTTCTTGTATGGCTTGTTCCTTTTCTTCTCATCTTCTTCTTCATTGCTTGAGTCATCTTTCTTGCCCTTATACTTGTTCTTATACTCGTCTTTCTTGGGCTTTGTGCATTGATGTGCTAGATGACCAAGTTCTCCACAATTGTAGCAATCCATCTCCGAGATTGGCTTCCTTCTAGAGCTTGTGAAGAACTTCTTCTTGCCATCGAACTTGATGCTACTCTTGTTGAGCTTCTTTAACATCTTGGCAGTTCTTTTCACCATGAGAGCAAGGCTTTCATCATTAATTTCATCATCACTTGAGCTCTCATACTCAAGCCTTGCTTTGCCCTTCTCTTGACTAGCTTTGAATGCTAAATCTTTTTCTTTCTTCTTTATAGAGGATGAGCCATCTTATGGCGTGATGTGCATATACATCTCATGAGCATTGATCTTTCCTAAGATTTGTGTCGGTGTAGCAGTGGAAAGATCACCTTAATGAAGCACGGTCACAATATGCCCATATTTGTCAATAGGGAGGACACTCAAAATCTTTCTTACAACGTCAGATGGTTGTATTTGAGTGAGTCCAAGCCCATTGACTTCCTCTATAAGAACATTCAAACATGAGTACATCTCATTAGCACATTCTTTAGGAAGCATCTCAAAAGAGTTAAGCTTTTTTATGACAACATGATAGTGTTCCTCATGCTCTCTTTGTTCCCTCATGGAGCGCACAAACATACGACCATAGTGCATGGGCGTATTTGTGGTTCCTCACCCGATTGAACACATCTTTATAAAGGCCTCTAAAGATGGTGTTTCGAGCCTTTGCATTCCATTTCTCGTAATTCACCTCATCGCCTTATAGGTGTGTAGCATCCCGAGGTTTTGGGAAGCCTTGTGAGGCGGCTCTAAGTATTCCAACATCTAGAGCTTCTAAGTGCGGTACGCCTCCATGCGAATTTTCCAATATGGAAAATCATCCCCCTCAAAGATAGGAGGAGGTCCATCCCCGTGAGACATCTTTCTCTAGGTGGTTTAGCCTAAATACAAGAGCACGAGGCTCTGATACCAATTGAAAGGATCAAGATGCCCAAGAGGGGGGTGAATTGGGCTAATTCTAAATTTCTTTGCAATAATTAAATCCTATTGTTAGCCCAATTAACTCTTTGTGCCTAGAAAGTGTTTCTAATGTTCTATCGCATAAAAAGTCATGCAACCTAAGTTTTAATCCTACTCTAGCATGGTAATTCTATGAATGTAAAGACAAGTATTGAATTGCTCAAAGTAAATGCTCAAAGTAAAGAGAGAAGGAGGAACGCGGCGATGTTTTGCCGAGGTATCGGAGAGTTGCCACTCCCCACTAGTTCTCGTTGGAGCACCCGCGCAAGGGTGTAGCTCCCCCTTGATCCGCGCAAGGATCAAGTGCTCTCTACGGGTTGATTCTTCGACACTCCATCACGGTGAATCACCCACAACCACTCACAACTTGAGTTGGGTCATCCACAAGCTCCGCCGAATGATCACCAAGCTTCCAATCACCACCAAGCCATCTAGGTGATGGCGATCACCAAGAGTAACAAGCACGAACTCTCACTTGACCACGGCAAGCCTAATGAGAAGGGTGGATGCACACTTTGCTACTCTTGATCTCACTAATGAGGGCTCTCTTTGGGATTCTCGAATCTCAATCACCTCACTAGGACCTTGCTCTTCTTGGCACTCTCAAAGGTGTTTCTCAGCTGTTGAAATGAGCAAAAGTACCCCCACACACGAATGAAGGAAGTATTTATAACATGGGCTGAAAAATGAACCGTTATGTGCCTCTGTGGGGTGACCGGACGCTCCGGTCATATTGACCGGACGGTCCGGTCAGTTCACCCCAAACTCCAGTGATCAAGTAGTGACCGGACACTCGACAGCGTCTGGTCAACACTGACCGGATGCGTCCGGTTGTGATTTTCCCTCTCTGGAACCTTACTGGAGTCGACCGGACGCTGGGACTCAGCATCCGATCACTTCCAGATGACTTCACCTTGATCAAATGAACTGACCCAACTCTGCGCCAACGTCCGGTCACACCAAAGCCAGCATCCGGTCGGTATTTGACCCTCCATTCACTTCCAACTCTTGATCATACGTGAATGAAGTTTGCTCCAATGGATCTAAGGGCTACTTTGGAGCTACCTAGTGCTATATGTAGCAAGTGTGCACCACACATAACTCACTCGACCAACCTAGGTCAAGCTACCCGTCTATACCCCCCTTAATAGTATGGCCAAAGGAAAAACAAAGCCCTAAACTACTCTAAGTGTCTCTTCAACACCAAACAACACTTAGAACTAGTCCATCCTTAACCTTGTCGTCCATCCTTTGAAAACCGAAACGATTTCCATCGTAGGGGCATGACCACCATGATTGCCCAATCGATCTTCATTACCGTGACCTAACTTAATTGCCTCTACAAAATACACGTTAGTCACAGTAATCACGTATTGTCATTAATCACCGAAACCTAACTAGGGGCCTAGATACTTTCATTAGTCTATATTTAATACTCTATGCATGTGTCCAAACATTCGATGGGACAGCGACTAAAATTTAGGATGGGCAACCAAACACCACCTTAAACTCCAATCCCGTTCGTGGTGGCAGATGGAGTCGCCGTCTATCTCTGGACTAGACTGAGCATGACCCTTTCCTGTAGTCCTGTGACTTGTCGTTGTCGACACCTTCGGGACAAGGCCTGTTCGGCTGGTATTAAAGTCGGCTGATAAGTCGGCCTTGGCAGATTTGTTGTGAGAGAAAAATACTGTAGATTCTAGCTGATAAGCCGGCTGATAAGTTCAAGCGAACAGACCCTCTATTAGTGACTGTCGGTCCAAATCTGACACCACCATGACTTTTTGAAAAACAAGACTTTTAGCACTCACTTTTTAAAGTTTATTGGAGATGGTATAGGAGTCGCGGTCTTTTTAAGGTCACCTTCGTTATCAGCCGTAACGTTTCAACAAAATAATAGTATTTTTTTCTCGTAATAAATCAGCATCAGCGTCCACAGTTTTTCTAGCCAGCCTTTTTAAGGTCATGTTCGTTATCAACCATAATATTTCAACAAAATAACAGTATTTTTTTCTCACGATAAATCAGCATCAGCATCCACCGTTTTTCTAGCCAGCCGAACAGGACCTAAAGTTTAGGTATCACGTGGCCACTCTAGATACGATGAATTGTTGTGGTCCAGGTCCAATCTTCCATAGGAATGTCATGAGAAAAATGCTGGGGAGTATACAAAGAAAAAAGGAAGTCCATACACTCCAGATTCCTCACAAGCAATGAGAACAACATGCTTATACCAATGAGATTGGCCCGGTTCTGCTACACTACTTCAACAGTTCTTTGTAGCGAACGAATAGTATTTTTCCCTCACAGCATTTCATCATAAGCCAAATTTCATCGAAACAGACAGGGCCAATAATTTACATCTGTCGTCATCCTTGCATCCTCGGTTTGGTTTTGGTGTAGTGGTACGAGAAGAGGCTCATCCATTTTTTTTTAAACCGAACCCAGCAGGAGACATACTCATTATTTATATTAAAAAGAAGAAAAAACTAGAGTACTAGACTGGATATTACAATAGAACAACAAGAACCCTGAGTGTGGAGTAACGGCAACAGTCAAAACAAACAAGAAAGCCAACATCGATGGACCAGAATTGCATTGACATATACTCGTCCAGGTGAAAGCCAACTGTTGATATTTCTTATGCTCAAATGGAAAATTTCACAAACACACAATATCGATGTAGCTTCACCCAAGAGTATTCTAGGGTATCATATTTATATCCTCAGGACAAACGTATGGCTAAGAGAATTGATTGATACGATTTCCAATAATTATGCCACCATCAGTTACCCGACTCTAAATGGGGGTAACGATAATAAAAGAGTAATGTGACACAGAAGAATAGAAGAGTATTGAAGAATAAACGGCGTAGCTAGTGGGAGAACGAGTGACTACAAGATTCCTATGATACTTCTACTACTAAACATCAGCATGTTTGGTTGGCTGGTTCGTATCGTTGCTGGTTCGTGAAGAAGTAGAAGTACTGCTGGCTGGTTTATGTGAGAGAAAAATACTGTTTTGGCTGGAAATTTACGATCATTTACGACAAGCCACAGCCAAACGAACAGGCTGCATAACTCTAGTATCAAACTATAGAGATATAATAGAGTAAATTGCACGGCCGGTCCTTAAAGTATTTGGTTGATTTCGTCTGGGTCCCCAAACTATGAAATCGCACTGTTGGCTCTCCAATCTACTTAATTCGGTCTATGTAGGTCCTAAACAGCACAGGCGGTGTCAAGCAGTCGACGTGGCTGTCCACGTTCGCAATGCCAACGAGCGCGCTGAAGCGCCCGTCCTTCGGCGGCCGCCTACGCCGCCTCCTGGCGTCCCTGCGCCCGCCGGGCCACGCGGGGCCGCTCCCTGCTCACTAAACTCTCTGCTACCTGCTGGCCTGCCCTGCAAGAACTCTCTCGACTAAGCTGGAGAACGCCGCGCAAAGCACGGCCAGCGCCAGCGCCAGGAGCTACCCGGCGACGAGACCGGCGAGGATGATCGGCACCAACGTGGGCAACGGCAATGCACCCCCGCGTCAGCGGTGGCAGCGATCCTCGTCGTTGACGGTGATCGCCTCCGGTGGCGACGCAGACATCTCCTCGGCCGGAGCAACAGCTGCTGCTGCGGGCTCCGCGTTGAGTCTCCTCAGCGTCTCCGGGTGCTCGTGCTCGCCTGCCTCGCCGCCGTGATGGGAGTCCCTGCCCCGGGGCGTCTTACCGTTCCGCAACTTGTTGGCGAGTAGCTTTAGCTTCCGTAGTGACCTCCTGCTCTGTTTCGGATTATTCAGAGACGACGACGTGTCGTCGCAGCCGAGGTCACCGCTATCGGCGTCGGGAGAGCAGAGCGAGGCGGCGTCGCTGCCTCCGTTGTCGGACTCGCACTCACCGCAGCTCAGCCTAGGCGACTTCGACGCCTCACGGATCGGCGAGACGGATCCGCGCCCGCGCCCGCGGCGTGAATCCACCTCTTCCTTCGTCTCTAGCCGCCGAGGACGAGCGGTCCTGACGGACTCGATCCACGATAGCGCCACCGACGCGAGCGTGGCCGCGGCCACCAGCTGCTTGCTCTAGATCACCAGCAACGCAAGCGCCACGGCGCCGCCGGCCACGACGAGCCTCGGCCGGATGCTGAAGCCTGCGCCTTTGACGGGGCGTGCCGGCACCGGTGCTCCTGCCGCTGCCACTACCGCCGCCGCGTCGTGATCCACCGAAAGCTCACGCCTTTGCTGGGGCACAACGAGCGCCGGCTCCGTGGCAGCGGTGGGCGGCGGATCGGCGCCGAGGGCGCGGTGCCGCCGTCTGGGGTTCCTGAGGCGGCCATGGTTCTTGATGATGATGTCGGCGAGGGAGGTCGGGAAGCCGGTCTACACTGGGAGCGGCCCCACGCGGGCCGGCGGGCGCAGGGACGCCAGGAGGCAGCGCAAGCGGCCGTTGCTGGAGGACGGGCGCTTCAGCGCCCTCGTTGGCCGCCGCCGCCGATGAGTAGGATGGCCACCTAGGGCTGGGCCTGGGGTTGGCGACGGCCACGGTCGCCGCGGACTGCCCGAACCCAGCGACCTTGATGTGGAGGGGCACGTCGCCGTGCCGCGTCCTGACGAGCACGTTGGACGGGTTCAGGTCGTCGTGGTAGATCTTCCTCGAGTGCATGTACTCCATGCCACGCGATCTGCAACATCATGTCGACGACGACGGCGAGCGGGAAGGGCTTCAGCATCCGGCCGAGGCTCACCACGGAGGTGAGCAGCGCGGCCTCGACGCAGCGCGGCCTCGACGCAGCGCGGCCTCGACGCCCACGGCGTCGGCGCCGACGAAGTGCTTCACCGCGAAGGCCTCCCCCATCCACTGCACCTCCTTGAGGTTGCCCACCAGCCGCCTCCGGACGTGGAAGTCGCCCTGCAGGAGCACGGACGCCGGGTGCACCTTCCCACGCGGCGCGGTCAGGAGGTCAGCCAGCCGGTGCTTGCTCCGCGTCAGCGGCTCCGGTGAGCCCGGGCTCCTCCGTTCGTCAAGGTACTGCGACAGGAGCCACCGGTCCTCCTTCCACGCCGCGTCCATCCTGGCGGCGAGCTCATGCGTCGCCAAGTACCGCGCGCCGAGCCTCTGCCGAAACAACCTCGGCTCCAGCATGTCCCTGTCGTAGTCCTTGGCGAACAGCAGCCGCCGTCGGGCGAGCTCGTCCGGGTTTGACCTCGTGACCTCCGAGACAAGCTCGACGGCCTCCAGCACCACGGCGACGCTCCAGAGCAGGCTGTGCATGTACTGCTCCATGCAGTCGGCGCCGTGCATGGCCACGACGGCGTTCGCCCACCAGCTGTCCCGCGGCTCCAGGCAGTGGCGGACGTGCCCGAGGTCCGTCCGAGAGAAAGGAAAGGAGTGAGGTGGAGAAGATGAGATCGTGCGTACGTGGACAGCCACGGCGACTGCTTGACACCGCTTGGGCTGTTTAGGACCTACATAGACTGAATTAAGTAGATTGGAGAGCCAACAGTGCGGTTTCATAGTTTGGGGAACCAGACGAAATCAGTCCAATAATTTAAGGACCGGCCGTGTAATTTACTCAATATAATAACTATGCCAAGAAATAATAAGCTAGGATTCGATAGCACTTCGGGTACGGACCAAACACCAATAGAAAGGGGTGAGAATGGTTGATAGATATAGACCAGAATATTATGGAGAATACATAGGCTATGTTCGCTTGTTGGTTTTAGTCAGGGCTTATCAGCTATGGTACAGTGTTTTCCTCTCACAACAAACCAGCACCAGCCAGACTTATCAGCCCAGAAACCAACCAGCGAACAGGCTGATAGGATAGATAGGACTGTCACCATCGGCTAATTACCACAACTATCCTTGAGACTAGCCGCAGACTATGTCATCATCGACTAATTACCACAACTATCCGTGGGACTAGCCGTAGACTAAGGTACCCAATAGTATAAGCATGATGCTTACACTATATGATACTACTCTAATCTCGCGGAAAAAGATCAGACTAAAGCATCCACTAAGGAACGAAGAACCATGCTATGAGATAATCAATTATACTAAACAAGGCTTCAATTATAGCACTATGGTCTAACTAGAGATCAAGACTACTGCACTAGGTAAGTAATACTTAAATGAAGTACTTAACGATGCATTTTGCTTTTCTGAAAAAAATTAGAGTGATTTTGATCTCAGGAGATTTATGAAGGAGACATGCAAATTTTCTTAGGCCCAGTTTGGATGCTAAAAATCTAGAAAATCAGATTCTTTTTCCATTCCACTATGAATGAAAATCAATAGTAATTTGATTCAAATTCTAATATTCCTGTTTGGATATCATCCGGAATGTAGCAGAAACTCTAGATTTCCCAGTTGCAGTATAGTCTATGGAAGAGTTGTCAGATTAAAATTCTTCTTACAAAGTCCAAACAAGATCAAGATCCTAATAAAATACTACAGATCAAGGTAAGAAAAAATCAGATGGAATAATATAGTTCTACTTGTCCAAACAAGATCAAGATCCTAATAAAATACTACAGATCAAGGTAAGAAAAAATCAGATGGAATAATATAGTTCTACTTGCAACTAACACAGACAAGGAATTTGCCAAAAATAGAGAGGACAAAGAAGGACGACTTTCGTGGAGTGGATGGTCCCTCGGCGGTGAGGGAGTAGCATAGGTTTGCGGCATGCCATCAGTACCCAATGGGTAGCAGTACTCGACCACAGTTAAGCGTACGATGGCGAGGGACGAGCTTCAAGATCACCAGCCGTCCGGGGAGGCTCAATTCCCATGCGAATGCCAGGTTCTGGGGAGGAATTTTTGTGAGTAATAAAGAAACTAAAGTTCTTATCATTAGTTGGAATCCGTTTCCAATTCTAGGGGCAGCTAGCCAAACGGAATTTGGTGGAATCAGTTTCCAATTATTGGTTCCGGCCCCAATTGATAGGATCAAAACAGGCTCATGAACCTATATCAGACATGACGGAGATACAGTACGACTGCATCATTCCAAAACCCAAAGTACAAGGGCAAGGTCACACAAACATTACAATTGCAGAACAGTTCACCACTGCAGCCACAATTCTGCGCTAGTTGTAATTTTCACCGCCATTTAGAAGATATGCATGTAAACATAGCACTTGGACCTGAGCACCATAGCGCTATTCGCCACCAACTTGACGTTTCCAGGAGTCCTCCACGATAAGCTCGTCAACACTCCAGTCCTCGTAGCTGTGCCAAAACAATGCAAATAACATTTCAACTATATTTAATATAGATCATACATAAATGTTTGCTTCTCTAAATGAAGGAACCCACCTTCCATCTGGTAAATATCGCCTGATTGTGAATGGGATCTTGCGTGCTCTCAATTCTTTCATGGCAATCTAAAGTAGCACAAGCAAGAAGTATATCAATTCATCACATATAAACATATGGGTGGACTGAAACATTTCAATCACATAAGAGCTGACAGTTTGAGGTTGAACTGGTTTTAATTTTGTTTTGTCAAAGGCTTGGAGCTTGAAATATTTGCTCCAATGGTGACAACTTTTGCTATTATAAAACTGCACAAAATCTGCTTCCATAAAACAGCATACCATGTTTTGCCATGAAGGATTAATTCAGATGCAATTAAACCTTCTGCACTTTTTTCATAAGCCATTAATTGACTGATAATAGAAGTAACTTCATATATGGGTACAGGTACGGCATATTAATTGTACTTTCAAAATCGTCATATTTTACTGAAAAACTTGCAAGAATGTGAATCGTTTATCTAAACAATTGTATTGTGATAGAAATTAGAAATAGTATAACATTAAGAATCTTTCAAGTCCAACAGGAATACAGAAATAAACGCTTAGATAGAAAGCTATCACTTAATACAGATATCGAAGAAACACAATCTTAGTAGAGACGTAAGAATGAGAAAAGACTTTATCCTTTCTAGCCACATGAATAAAACAAAAGGCTTCAAAATGAAAAAGAAATGGTATAACTACAAGCCATTAATTTTTAGCATATTAGCATGTAAAGAATAATCACTGTCTTCATTCCTTAGTGCTTGATCTATAATGAATGAATGCTGTTAAAATACTTAACATGGTCAACAATATAATTAGGTTGCATACAAGCAATTGGAATAATGAGATCCCAAAGAAGAAAATTAATACTTCAAAATCATACTGGTAAAATGAAAACCGTCACTTTCATCAGCATCTGTATACTATCATAGCCTAGCAATGAAATAGAGAAATTCCCATTCAACTAGAATGGCAGCATGCATATGAGAATTACTGGGTTCTGACTAGTTTCATCATAAAACACATTCATCTGTTGGCAGTTGGATGTAAGCTAGATTCACAAAAAATGGACACTATCACAAGACAGAGAGTGCATTTTCTTTACACACTCAAGTATTCAAAAGATCCAATCATCCAACCTTTAATTCAGAAGGTAAAATGTTATTTACGAAAAATAAAAGACGTTAAAAGGTTGTGATCTTTCAATCAAGGAAAGTTGTTTGTGGTATATGAAAATTAACAGCCAAAATAACTATAGAAGACAAGTTATTCTAGTGGGCCAGTCCCAATTGCATGTCACACAGAACTTTACCTCAAGAGGATCAGTCTCCCCTTCAAGCTCAACCATAACTGGAGCATTCATGCTGTAAAGTAATTGACAATGTCAACTTAAGTTTCCCTGAAGAATCTATATAATGGTATTATACACAGAAACAAAACATACCTAATCTGCAAAGCACGCGTACCAAGAATGCGTGCACGCTCATACTTTGTCATATACTTTGTTGTTTTGCGCATGCGTGCTGTCTTTTCCTGTTCCTTGTCTTCAGCTTCTGCCCCTACCACATCATCAGGGGCGTCCTCGTTGTTATTCTCAAGCTCCTCCTCAGCCCCCTCCTGTTCATAAAAACTAAGTCAATCAGAATTCCTCCCTCTAACAAACACATGATAAAGTGAGCACTGAAGAAAACACAGTCAAGCACCTCAATCTCTGGCTCTGGGGGCTCGTCCTCATACCTGAAACAAACAAGATTCTATATTATATATGAAGATCCACAGTTGCAAAGTACCAATGGTCGTGTAAATCACATCAGCCAGCTACATGCAAAAGGATAGTTGATACATATCTTTCAGTCATGTAATCAGTAATCACCCACACCGCCCCACTAGAGCACTCAGCATGAAAGTTCTCTTTTATATTTTCTATAACCACAGAATATGCTTAAATCATAATTGCATCCTGATTTCAGAGGACTTATCAACCCAGTTGCAACAAGTAAAAAGGATTCATAAAAAACACTGTACCTAGCTCATAGGGACTTTTTTTTTCGAAATTAGTAAGTTATGTGCATACTAATTTCTGAGAAGATTCTAGAGCAAGTATGTTAAAAAAAAACAACCACCATCACCAAGGGACACATGTTTCAGACAACTAGTGAGCAACTAAAACTTTATAATTACATAGATACCAAGAAACATGAATCCATCTGAGCTCAGACAAACATCCTATAACATCAAACAGTATCAGAGATATTCCAAAACAAAAACAAGGACTATCGATTAGGTTGAGAAACTAACGATGAAGGATGTAGCAGGCAAGTGCAAGATTTTAAGAGCATAAACAGACAAGTAATTTTCTTCACAAACAAAAGGTACAGCCCTTGCTCGGAGAGCAGCTCATTCATTTGCTCTATTATTTAAGCAACCAACAATCGCCTCAAATCAATTCAACAATCGAGGATTAAGTACAGGATAAGAATGGCCACCTCCTTTCCACCAATCAGTACCATGATGAAACGTCTAACTCTAAGGATCTCTGCTACCGTATCCATCCATATACCAGAAAACTTCAGTCCACACAATTCATGCACATGGATGAACAATTAAAACTTCCCAATTTGCGAAACAAAGGAACCTACAGCCATCTAACTGATAGCAGGCCAACGACTAATTTCAGAAACCATCTAACAGTAATTATTGGAAGCCTGTTTGCCGTGGTATGCTTTACTGTGCACAACTGCACAGGATCATGAGATTTCCCCCAATATGTTTCCATGGAATGAACCAAAACGCCGAGCGAGACCAATGTTTATTGGTCTAACCCCAGGATTTAGTATAATATATCCTAATTCCTTAATCCTAATCCCTTGAGAACGCCGCAACCCTAGCTTCCTGCGCTCATGCGACACGCGTAGGAGGGACGGTGGGAAGAGGGAAGAGGCTCGGTGGGTGGAGAGGCGGACCCCATGTCCATCTCGTTGTAGTCGTCGTCCGCCATTGTCGCCGCCGCTCGGCGTGATCGCCTGCTTTTGCAGGCTTGTCGCGCGAGTGGGGAGGAGGCCAAGGCGCAGCGGAGGCCACAGGGGAGGACAGGACGGAAGAGTGCGGTTTGGTTTGGGGAGGCGAGGCCGCGCTCTTCTTTACATGTGTCTGTCGGATGGCTCTGATCAGTCCGATCTGCGGTTCCCCGTCGGTGGCTCGGTCGGTTCCTGTGCTGGGTTCAGCGCGTTTTGTGTCCCACTGTCCCTAGATCCAAAGATCGAGCGAGATGCACGTTTCGAGTCTCTGTCTCTCTGCATGAATTAGGCAGCGTTATATTTTCCCTGTCTCTAAACTTTGAATAGGAGTCTATTGCGATCTGGGAATTGATTCAAGAAAAGTGAAGCCTTGATACATGGGTCGCACCTACACCCTGTTCGTTTGAGCTACTTTTCAGCTATGGAACCGTGTTTTTTTCTCACAACATTTCAGCATAAACGAACAGGAAAAAAGCTTGACTCCGTCCCATTTGGAAATTTAAACTTCAATATTAAGACATTTTATAGATTTGGGAGAATTTAAAAACGTCCACTATGTTGCTCTCGATTCGAGATTCCGACAAATAAGATGTTTCGTAGCAATACCATATTTATATATGTTTCATATTTCCTTGCAAAAAAAAAAAAACCTACATGTTTTTGTATTCGCTTCTTTTTCTCACACATGGAGCCGATAGTGTAACCTTTTATCGAAATTGGATAATTCTAAAAGTACAAACCTAATAAGGAGTACTGTTTTTTTAGTATTTGTAAAATTTCATTACAGCAACATAATCGTCTAGCAAAACTTATATTGGCTCCACTTTGGCGATAGCTCAACACATGCGTAGAGAGTGGTTTTGTAACGAAATACATAGAGCGTGTTGTGTGCATTTACAATAAAAACATCTTATATGAGGTGGTACTCTGCATATATCTCAAAATCTTCTATGAGAAATGCGGGGAATTTTGCAATTTTCTCGGTTTTTCAACTATGGTCTCGTCTTTGGGGCCAAAATGCTTCGAACCAATTCATCGTAACGGTGAACCCAAATGGAATGAAAAAAAAATAAAAATCAAGGACGAATCGAGGACACCAAGAACTATGAATACATTTAGGTTGTTATTCATATACAGTAAGGTACCCTTGTTATTGTTCATACAGTAAGGTACCTTGAGTACATATCACCGATACAAACCTAATAATTTTATATCTTTGCACCGAAGTGTTAGAAAAGAAGCTTACGCTTAATAACAACGGTGGGCACAATCAGCTAAGTATATGTGAGGCCATTTGGCAGGGCTTCTTGGAGCAGATTCTCCATGAAAATCACTCATCCCCAGCCAAACAGCTAATCTCGCACAGATTCAAGTGGGAGTAGGCAAAAATTACTTCTCCATTTACACTAGGAGGTGGGAGCTAAAAACATGCTCCCCACTACTCCCAATTCAAAACCCACCAGAATTACTCTAGAATCAATTCTCACATGCTCCCACCAAAATCAAGTAGAATCACTTAACTAGAGAATCAAGGAGCAAAGCCAGAGAATCTAGAAATGTAGCTCTATCAAACAAGCTCTGTATATGTGTACACCGCATAGGGTGGTATTGCAACTAAATAGATGGAGTGCATATTTGCAATAGAAACATATTATAGGGTGGTATATATATCTCAAAATCTATGACAGATGGTGGGGTATTTTTGCAATTTTCTCAAAAAAAAAAAGTTTCAACTATAGTCTCATCTTTGGGACCCAAAATGCTCGGAACCAATTCAACAGTGATTTCAAAGGGAATGAAAATAAGGCCATGTTTGGACAGCTCCGCTTTACTAGTAAAGTAGTTTTTTTTTTCTTCAGCTCCATGAGTAGCTTTATCGGTGAAGCTAAAACTGTTTTGGTGAACCGTTTGGTGAAATAGCTCTACATACAGAGCTTTTTAAAAACATGTTCTCACAGAATCTCACGCATGACCCACACAAATTCCTAGTGACAGCGCATTTTAAAGAACTTCACACGTGAAGCTAAGTAAATTGACGACCAAAACCAAATTATTAGCATCCTATTCTCCAAAAAAAACAGTGGTCCAAACTTTATTTTTAGCTAGTGTGTACATGGCAACTATGCTGAGATGATCAGCAGAGATACTGCTCGTGAAGTCGTGATGATTACCCTTGCACGGGCGGCCATGCTGCGAGGTCAAGAACTCAAGAAGGGCTGCGAGATCAATCAGTAACAATATTAACAAGCGCCAGAGTTGCCGCTCTATTTGATGACTGAATAAGAGCGAGAGAGATCGACGATGTGCGTACGTCGTGTACTCGTGTGTGCTCGTACCTTGTGCAGTACGTGAGGGTGTCGCCGGCGGCGCGCCCGGCGGGCGGCAGGACAGCACAGAGAACAGGCAGCAGCGCGATGGCGGAGGCGTTGGACGGGTACCGCCGAACGAGCCCCGCCATGCACCGGCACACCGACCGCCAGTTGTCCGCGGAATCCGAGGCCACGGCGTACAGCTCCGCCACGCCCTCGCAGCACGCCGCGCCAGGCGCCGGCACGGACGGCGACGCCGACGCCACCGCGCCGCGCCTGACGAAGGCCTTGCAGCCCGCCAGCAGCGACGTCACCGTGGCGCAGTCCAGTGACGCCGGCGACGAGCGGCCCGCGTACGGGAGTGGCCTGGCCGCGGCCGTCGTGGTGAAGCATGGCGAAGACAGAGCGACGGCCACCGCCACCGCCACCGCCACGGCGGCGCCGACTACAAGAGACCATCTCGTGGCTGCCATCATGGCCTCATGCATGGAGCGTGAGGGATCGATTGGATGATACGTAGGTGGAACGAAGTGGAGGTTTTGGCTGCGAGCTCTCGGTGATTTCTGGTCCGACGCTTCTCATGTCAGGTGCGCGTTACATGCAGCGGTACGGTGCTGTGGTGTCGTGTCATCCATGCGAGCATGATGAGCCAACGGCTTTGTTTCCTTTGGCAAAAGTTTAGATCGAATCTTTGATACCAATTAGGAGTATTAAACATAGACTAATTACAAAACTAATTACAAAGATTGAGACTAGTTTGCGAGATGTATTAAGGCTAATTAGTCCATGATTTGACAATGTGGTGCTACAGTAAACATTTGCTAATTATGGATTAATTAGGCTTAATAGATTTGTCTTGCTAATTAGTCTACTCTGTGCAATTAGTTTTATAATTAGCTATATTTAGTTCTCCTAATTAGCACCCGAATGTCCGATGTGACATGACTAAACTTTAGCCTCTGAATCCTGACACAGCCTTAGTGGATCCTCCAAACTCAAATGCTGACGCTGCCTGGCTACCATCATCATCGAACATGATACCATCACCATGCTATACACAAACCGGCAACACCAAAAGAGATGAAATCATGAAAGGTTACATATAAACTGAAAATTTGGGCCTTCTAAATGCAATGTTGCTTCAACCTTGTGCTCTCTTACCACTTGTACTTACCCCCAAAATCCCTTCTCACACGCAACTTTTTTTATATAAGAAAAAGATGATCTCATCGTTTGACACGTATGTTATCATTTCATATCATAAAAAGGTTACGTTTGGACACTCATGTTCTGCGTGCAAAAGAAGGGTTTACCATATTTCAAAAGTGAACCGATACACAATACTTGCACATCTTTTTTTTCTTTTCTTTTTTTTTTTTTTTTTGCGAAAAACAATATTTGCACATCTGCATAAACCTGCTCCCGCATTCACATTGTCCTCAAATCATTTATGCCAACCAAAAGCAATCTGTATACAAACAACTGACTGCTTTCAAGATCCAACATGACCATGTTCATGTACAAATAAATCTGCAATGCAATCAGATCGAGCAGAAAGAGAATGTACAGCCCCTGCAGAAAATTGCTAAAAGGAATATTCACGAGAACCAACATTGCAACCATCTGCGCATCACCTATGACTTTTAACTATAGGACCGGTAATCACAACTCGGTTCACAAATGTGGTAGTACTGAAGAGCACAACCGGGACATGCCCGAAATGTTTTGCCACGTTTTTTTTAGTAAACTAGACCTCTTCTCTGTCGAGATTGCTCTTGACGATGTTTAACTTGCACAATGGGCATGTAGCATTTATGTGAAGCCACTTGTCTATGCAGCTGCAGTGAAAATGGTGGTTGCAAGGGAGCTCACGCAGTTCCACACCATCTTCATATGGGCATAGGCAGATACAGCACTCCTGCATTAAAAATGGGATGATCAGATTGAGTCTGATAGAACAGCATTCTCTGACTTAGTAGTAATAACAGTGTAAGACTGCACGGTAACTCAAATGTATGTGACTAACAGTACTGTGGTAACAAGCAAGTAGCAAAAAAAAAAAAAAAAAAAAAAAGGAGCTCAACATAATACTCCTTCCGTTCCAATTTATAGGTCGTTTTGGCTTTTATACATACATAACTTTTACTATGTATCTAGACATATCGTGTATCTAGGTGCATAGCAAAAGCTATGTCCTAGAAAACCCAAAACGACCTATAATTTGGGCAGAGGGTGGTAACTCTTTCCCAGAAGATAACAAAGGTTTGAGCCAGCCCAAAACATTCAGAATTGAACATCAGCTTCATAAGGACTGGTACGTACACAAAAGGTGAATGGCACAATCCAAGAGGCAGTAATTCCAAGTTTCCAACTGACCAGTTGAATGCTCACACATGGGCAAACTGGAAACATCGATCTTGCAGACACTGAGAACACTACTGAGCTTATCATTAATTGAGTTCAGCTGCCTGTCACACGTCTATAAGATTTATGACACCAAACTTGATTGCTTATAGAAAAACATGAGTTGTACCCATTGAGTACAATTTTAGTGTATTTGTTTCGAAAAACATATAGAAGTAGTTGAGGTCACATGCCAGCTAGATAAGCTGGCACCAGAATATTACAATTTTATTAATTATTTCCAGATCCCCATATTCTATCATATATCCATTGACCATTGCCATAGAATTCAAATGAGACTCCCAATCTAAAAGTAAGTTGTGTGCATGGAAAAATAAAGCAGTGTGGTTTTGGATCTACTGTCATTTTTCTTCCTTTGTACATACTAGTGAAATGATGGACATTACATTGCATTATGTCCCAAACTAAATCATCACCGTCAGAATTTCCAAAATCTCACTATTTTTGGAAGGTCAAAGGTAAAACATTAAAGAGAAATCACTCAATTTCTTCCAAATATAGAATCTTACATCTGAAATCATATGCAGGTTAGTTTTTATTTATTCCAAAATTGATAAAAAAAATCTGAGGTGGTGTAAGCTAATTTCTCATAGATGTACTTTGCCTTTTAAACTTAAAGTTGAATTTAAAATCTAAAACTAAACCATTTGGAATCAATGTATCAACTTTGTTTTACAATTAATTTGGATTCAAGTTGCAGATATGAAACTTCTCCTCAGATAAGACAGAAGAATTATCAAATTACTCAAATTCTTTCCTTTGAACTCTAAATCTTTAAATTATTTTCTCTGAACTCTAAATCTTTAAGTGGCAAAAGACATTCAAACTCTAGCTTCAATTTTTATTTAAAAAAAAAGGTACATGGATTGGTCATTTCTGAAAACTAGATCAGATGTTTATCTACAAAGCTCCCTAGTTTCAAAGGTGCATACAACAAATCCAAAGAGAGAAGGATGGTGAGATGCTGAAACCCTTCTACACTCACAGAAGTTCAAGATAAATATTTCGACACAGACAGGAGAGCTTTTATGTACATAGACACCTAGAATCACAACTTCACAACCATGGGGTGTTAAGGAAGTAGAACTGCTTATATGGATACAAGAAGATAGTGACATGACATGTCCCATACAGGCAGAGGCACACATCCCATAGAACTGAGGAAGGCAAAGAAAAAATGAACAAATTGACATTCTACAAAAACTTAAACATACTATTCCCTCAGTCTCACTTTCACTGTTTTGTAGGCCTTGGGAGAAAACGTTCTACCATGTTTGTTCATTGATGGTATGTAGTGTGCAATTATTGCAATATTTCTACTCCACACCCCTGATTCAATGCTCTAATCATTGTTTTTGAGGCGCTGTGGCGACGCGCGGCGCCCTACCCCCTTCACAATGCCTAGGCGTTTATGGCGGACGCCTAGGCGATGCCATATGATCATCTTAATATATAATGCTACTAAAATTCAGAAGCAAATCATACCTTAATATTGCCAAGTCTTAGCATGTAATACCATAATAAATAATGTTACCAGAGTGCTAGTGCACAGCATAAAGTAGCAAAATAGCAATTCTGAAATCTCTCATCACTCAATAGCAACAAATTAGTCTCTAATAACATAATATAACTTAATGACTAGTGCTGCTAGGGCAAAACAAATATAAGTAGCATAAGTGCAGATCTGAAATCTCTAGTCAGTATCATCTAGGGATGATTATTCAAGCAGTTTTCCATCTCCACTCTAATTGCAGTGGTAGTTTTCATGCGCTTCCTTGTATCTCCAAAGCCACCCGCCAGATGTTTCTTCAGCCTTTTTATCCCTCCGGTAAGTGAGGCACCACATAGAGTGCATGCCACCACATCTTTGTCTTGAAGGTTTGGCCAGTACCCATACTTCCATCCTGGATCCGCAGAGTTTCCCTTCCGAGCTAAATCAGTCCTGGGATCATAATTGCTGATGATGGAAAATGGACTTGCCATTGTGCTATCAGCTGTAAAAACAAAGAACTCGAGCACTTCCGGTCACCTCTATATAACAAAGCACGAGAGACAGGGAAAGAAACAGAGGAAGAGGGAAAGAAACAGAGGAAGAGGAGGGAAGCAGAGGAAGAGGAGCAGGGCTGTAGAGGAGACCAGAGAGGAGGCAGGGAGCATACGAGGCGGACGGGCAGACGGTCGACGGAGGCGGGCGAGCAGGTGCGGACGGGCAGGAGCTGCAGGTGCGGTGCGGACGGACCCCTGGTGGACTCGAGTAGCTAGGCGGAGGTGCAAGGGTGGACCCGACGGAGGCGTAGTCAACAGGCGGGCCGACGGAGGAAGACTCGAGGCAGAGTCACACAAGCAGGTGCGGAGTACAGCAGCGACGTGCGACGATGCTGGAGCGGCTCCACGGCAGGGGCGGACAGCCAAGCGGAGATGCAGGGCTGGCTCCGCAACAGGGCCAGCCGGCCGGTGGACACGAGCAGAGGAGCAGCCAAGTGGAGGTCGAGGTCCGTCCGCCGCCTTGTCTCTTCCTCTCCCCTCGCCCGCACTCGCGGTAAATGACTCGTGCAGTAGATTTCCCGCGCGAAGAGGCTATCTAGGCAGACGCGCGGTCAATTTCCCACGCCTCTTACTTTCCCCGCGGGCGCGCGGTCGATTTCCCGCGGGACCGTACTCCTTTTGGCGCCCTTCCCCCGCTGCCGGCATCCGGCGTCCGCGGTGCGACTGTAGGCATCCGCCTGATGTCATACACACTGAGGTCGTGGCGACCCCGATGCCCAGGCCCTCGACCACGCCTTGTCGCCTAGGCAACGACTAGGCGACGTCTCAAAAACATTGGCTCTAATAGTAGAGAAATGGTTACACCATGATGTATAATACGAGTAGAGATGGTTATTTCATGTTCCTGTTACTAGTAGTGCCTTGGTTTGTGCACATGGTTTGTTGTGGACAAATACAGTGAAACAGAGGGCGTAATGTTTCGCCATGTAAAGACAACTGTAACTATGGAAGTACTGTGGCAAAAGAAGGAAACAACTTCCAAACTAAAACTCCTCCAATGTCAACGCAAATCTAGGGAATATCCGACTACAATTTCAAATTTCTGAAATGCATGCACCACTGTAGGAAATGGTTAACTATTCTACAGATAATAGACTTTAGACCTCAAGCAATGTAAAAATTAACATGATGTAAACAGTTTGCTGCAATTATCCTAAAATTCCACCATTATTCAAATGAAATGGAATTTCTAACACATTCAGCACCAACCATAAATATCTACAGAAGGAGAATGATAACACAATGATGTCACTAAAACTTCTCAAAATAAACTTGAAAAACTTACTGCATCCTCAGCTGAAAGAATATGTTCGACAGGAGGATTGGTACCACACTCTGTCATCACTCCACCCACAGGTGCTGCAATGCCGGCAGCTAGCTTGTCTGCATCACTCATTGTCCAAAATTTGAATTTGGAAAGGTTGTTTATGTCATCTTCAGATGCTCCCTCCTGCTGAAATTGAAACAAGTAGATAGTCTCAGCAAAAACAGTGTGTTTCACTGGTTTTGTGTCAGGAGGCAGAGAAGAAGAGAATCGTTTCTGTCATGTCAACAACCATCTTAAGCGTGAACAATTCAAATAATACTGGTTAATAAGTAGAATAAGTAGTTGTGGTAGTGTAAAGGAATAAAGCTACAGAGAAAAAGTTCAGACAATGATGGTTGCTAGCTCACTGCACATCAGCATAGGAGACATCAATGATCCCAGGCAAAGCCTCTGTTAAAATTACTTGCACCACTACAGGGCATGCTAATATCTTTATGGCATGGGTGTATGAATGTAGCAAAGGGCAGCAAACAGGAGTGTTCATATCATCCAAAACAGGGCATTAGCCATTGCATTTGACAGAAAAAAAAAGGAGCTGTATTTAGACGACCATGGTGGGCACAGGACATACCTGATCAGTTACAGCATATAAGATAGCAATAATGCAGGGAAGGCAGCAACAAACAGCGATTCCAATCACACAAGCCAAGGCAACACAGAAGACCACAAAGAAAACATCAAATGCCAGAAAAACAATTGTCAGCCTGTAACAAAGAAGAAAAAGAAGATAGACATTTCAGAGAACAACATTGATGAACTTAAAAAAGACCACACAGATTTTTTCCTTATTCACACATCAAAGTTACAACAGACATACCAATAAAGCTGAGGAGCATCATGTGATAAAGCTTGACCACCTGCAGACACCCAATAGAACCCAACGATCCACCATATGAACGAAAACATCGTGTTTGCAGACTCCAAGTGCTTCACAATACTGAACATGGAAACAGATAAATAGTAAGTATGATGACAAGAACAAGTAATCTTAAGGATTTCAGTATTGAAATGTTTCCTAGTGTGATTCAGGTAAAATGAAGGAAAGACATGTGAAGGCTTTGTACAAAAGCACCAAAAAGCTAATAATAGACAAGTCCATCAAATCAATACAAAATTTTCATTGGGGGCCATTTCTATGTAAGATATCGGTTCATATTAAATAATATCCGCCAGCAACCTACTCAGTTCTCAGGCTAAAACTCTTGTTTTCAGTTTTTGTACTTCATTGTTATATATGATAATTTCATTACTTATTGCTTTCACTTGTTCTAAAAGGATTGCAATCAAGTGGTATATGCCTGCAAGTGAACCACAATGAAATATTCAAAACACATTTATGGAAATTACAGGGAATACGTTCAATAGAAGCATCTTGGTCATCATAAAGTTGGCTGCAAATACCAAGAGAATAAGGGCCTGTTTAGGTAGTGGGGATTCAGATCCAACATATAAAAGAATTGTCAGAGAAATCCCCTCAAGCACACCCTAAATAATCTCCCGGTTCCACTGCAAGTCTGCAATGTATGAAGTCATACATGCTATCATCAATTACTCTAAAAATTTTCCATAAGAATGCAACCTTAACCGAAACAACATAATTACGCTGACAACCAACCTTCCACCACCACCCTATGCACATTTTTTTAAGCAAAGGAAATCATAAGTTGTCCAAAAGTAATAGACCTGTCATATTATAGAAAAAGAAAAGGGGGATCAAATAAAGAGGAAAAGGAAGAGTCCCCATAAAAAGGTGCATAACCCCCATCGAGTCAACTCAAATGAGAAGGGCTTCAAAACACCAACAATAAACAGCACGAGGTAGCTACAATCAAAAGCATGAGCACAGAAATGGTCAACACAGCACAACATAAGGAGGCCTGGAGGTGGCACGTAACTTTGACCATATCACGATGGCAATAAGATGCGACACCAGAAGTATTGGGAGCTCGGGCTCGATCCAAGCAGAGGCTCACCTGAGCTTGATATCGTCATCACCCGCTCCCTCCTGGTCCGCGTCCCTGCGTCGGCGCCTGTACTCGACGGTGACGCAGAGGATGTGGAGGAGGCACTGGAGCACGTAGCCCGCGATCCAGACGCGGAGCGGCACGGCGGGGCTCTCGCCCGTCGACGCGGCGAGGACGGCCGCGGCGACGGCGACGAAGGCGAGGTTCCAGAGCATGTCGAGCACGACGACGGGCTTGGAGTAGGCCCAGTCGGTCTGGCGCTCCTCGAGGTGCTCGGCGGCCGTCTCCCGCACCGCCACGGAGGGCTCCCTCATCAGGCGCCGGCTCCCCGTGCGGCGGATGAACCGCGCCGCGCCGCGGAGGCTCGTGAGCCGCCCCAGCGGGCCGCCGCCGGAGGGGCCGGACGCCGGGGAGGTCGGCGAGGAGATGAGCGGCGTGGACGGGGAAGGTGGGTCCCCGCCGGAGGAGCGGCGCGGAGAGGTCGACGCCATGGCGGGAGCCAATCAGCCAAACCCTAGCGCTGTTTTTTTTTTCTTTTCCTTTGTTTTTTTCTCTTCTTCTCCCTCGCGTTAGTTGCGTTTCTGGCAGTGATTAGCGTGGTTTTTGTTGCGGCGAGCGAGTTGGTTTGCAGCAGCGTTAGCTTTGCTCGTGAGTTCGGGAGGCAGTTGGGGGAGCCGGGACCGGGAGGGTTCGGCGATGACGTGGATGGATGGATCATGGATGGCCGTGGGCCCTTTCAGGTGTCTAGCGACGCTATTTGGCCATCTTTCGTTCAAGCCCTTGCCCACTGGCTGTTCAAACCGCAACGGTGCTCAGGAGCTGCCAAGTTGGACGATCAGATAGACCAACAATTCAAGAGCTCCCAGATTGGACGACCAGATAGACCAACAATTCAAGAAGATAGGGTAATTAGAGCTGGATAAAATAAGTCCATGCCAACCGCAAACTGCAGCATACACAGAGGCAGGGGCGAAGCTACAGCTTGCCGTTGGGGTCCGCCGACTCCGATAAATTTCTGAAACTTTAATGGAACATTACTATATACAGTGCTGATTAGTTTCTAATAGCCACACCATCTTTAGAGAAGACACCGATGGTTATCTAGCCTAGATTCGCCCCTGCACAGAGGATTAGAGGAAGCAACGTCAAAAGGATCACGGCCCATAATATAAAGCTTAAACTTCTCCAACGATTTTTCTTATTAAAACCACTCTTTAAATACTCATGTAGAGTCCTTCTAATAAAAATCTTGCTCTATATCTCTTCGTCTTCCAACAATTTCTCTGTATTTTGTTTGGTAATTTGGAGAGTTAGCTATGCTCACTTAACGAGCGAGAAATCAAGAATAGAAGGTGAAAATTTTGAGATCTAGTTGGAAAACACCGAAATCAACGTACAGGAATACATGGAGAAATAAAGAATGAAGGATAAAAATATCAATATGGGAAGTTATAAAGAACCTCTTGGAGTTCATCTTCCAGCTTCTAAGACTCAATGTGTTTGAAAAAGTGCACGTGAGTTTTATTTTTATGAAACTTTTATTATCTCTCTTTTCATCTATTCCATGTCTTATCAGCGTATTTAATGCTATGAAACTTCTATTGAGACCGGCTCTTAAAACCTGTTACATAAAGGGTAGAACTAAGCCAGTGGACTGTGATAGCAACGTTATTTACACGAACCATTTGGTACACTTGTAAAGGCACCAGCAACGGTACCACGTCAGCGAGCTCGAAGGGAGCTGACGTTGGATTCTTGTCATTCTTGAGGACGTGGAAGAAAGAGAAATCAAGAAATCTCCACGCTAGCGTTACTATCAATCGTGCGTCCCGAGGCAAACTGGGCTAGCACATGACCTGTCCTCCACTGCTGGTTCTCTCTCCAGAATAAAGAACGAGGTCTTGTTTAGGGTCTGCTTAGATTTCAAAAAATTTTGCACAGTACTCGTCACATCGAATCTTACGGCATATGCATGGAGTACTAAATGTAGATGAAAAAAAACTAATTACACAGTTGGGTGAGAAATCGCGAGACAAAACTTTTGAACCTAATTAGTCCATAATCAGACACTAATTATCAAATACAAACGAAAGTGCTACAGTAGCCAAAATCCAAAAAAATTTGGATCTAAACGGGGCCTTAGTTTCTGTCTAAAGTTTACTTCATATCCCATTAGATATCATACGCACAGAGTATTAAATATAGATTAAAAAATAACTAATTATATAGATTATGATTAATTTGCGGGATGAATTTTTTAAGCCTAACAAGCCCATGATTTGATAATGTGGTGCTACAGTAAATGTACAGTAACAAGTGCTAATGCCGAATTAATTAGGATTAATAAATTTGTCTCGCGGAGTACCGATGACTTCTGTAATTTATTTTATTATTACTATTCGAACATTTTCATGCAACACTCGGATACGATACCCTTAAACTTTAGCCCCTCCTACTCTTCCATATATGACTTAAAGACATAGGACCCACTCTGGAAAATTTTGAGCTAGACTATTGGAGAGCATGTCTCGTGCACTATCTCTTAGATGTGGCAATATATGAGCTAGTAAGCTGACTCAGCAGTTGTGGGTGCCCTAACAACAATGACTAGGATATTAAATTAATATATAATAAATACCACGCGTGAGATCGAGTAATCTAGTGTCTAACTATAAATATTTTAACATACCTTTCTAGCTAAACATGCGCATTTTATATGTCGACCTTATTTTGCGAAAGTGAAATTTTGTTGTGATTTTCAGGATTTGAAATGATTCACCGTTAGAGTGTCTAACCAACCTTGCACTTGGGGCCAGACGTTGGTTGGCACTTGGCAGCAAGACTAGAGGATCATTCCATATTCGTATAGAGTTGTGCGAGGTCACATGCTGACTAGGCCAGGGGGAATGGAAGTCCCCTCTAAAATCTGTGAACAGGTGACATATAAGGACACCTAAATTTAAAATGGTCTCCTACATTATTGTTTTTGTCTTCAACAGAGTACCTATACAGGAGACCCATTTTAAGTGTCAGGAGAGGGCACAACCTAAAATTAAGTATCCTCTCTTCTGGAGCTCCATTTGTAAAAAAAGTTTTTTTTTTGTGTTTTGTTGTTGGAGAAGACAAAAAAAATAGGTATTAAACCATTTACCTGTAGTGTTACCCATACATAGAATACGTCTTGTATTTTGGGTGCTGTTGTCGAAGATAGTCTAAATCTCCTACGCCTTGACCAACGCTTCACGTAGAGTAAACAAGCTGGACCGTGAACTCGATTTGAATGGTTCTACAATGGCCAAGTATTACCATGTACTGTTCAGTTAGAGCTTTGTTAGGGTGCGCGGGAGGAACCACCGATTTCTCGATTTCTCTCGTCAGCTTCAGCCCCTCCGCCTTCTCCTCGTCCGTCTCGCCCGTGAATGATTGCAGCCACGAGGGCAGGAGCTGCAACGGCACGGCACACCTCCGGCTCCGGCCATTTTCTACTAAGGGCGCGTTTAGTTGGTAAATTTTTTTTGGATTTGACTACTGTAACACTTTCGTTTGTATTTGATAATTAATGTTTAATTATGGACTAATTAGGTTTGAAAGTTTTGTCTCGCGATTTCTCACCCAACTGTACAATTAGTTTTATTTTTCATCTATATTTAGTACTCCGTGCATGTGCCGCAAGATTTGATGTGACACTTTAAAGTGAAAACTTTTAGAATCTAAACAGGGCCTAATTGTTCAGCAGCAGCCACCGCCGCTCATGCATTATGCTCGCTGTCGCGGCCGCCAAGAATCCCCAGATGCAAGCGGCGTCATCGTGCCGTCGTGCTAGGAGAGGGAGGGAGTTGCGGGGCCCGTCCACCGGGGCCGTGCGTGCCGGGGAGCCTTGCGGCCGCCCCTGCCCGCGCTCGGAGACATGAAAGGAGACACGAGGGTGGAGCAGCAGCTACGTGAAAGTACTATTCTATCCTTTAAATTTATTTTAAAATAATTCTTTACTCATATATTTTTAGTTCTGGACCTACATATTTTTTTTGTTCCGACCTACAACTTAATTTCCTCTATATTTGTTCTTCATACTTTATAGTCATCTGATCTATTTAAATGGATGGCTCTAGTTTTTTCTAAGTACATTAAAATTTTCACATTCTGTTATTGTAATTTTTAGAATAGCTTATCTGTTAAATCGAGATTAAAAAAAAATCTAGTCTGGCCTCCTCTTTACTCACTCTCCCCTCCTGGGTTAAGATGATGTATATGTCCATGCTTATTTCATTTCTCTATTTCCATGTCCCATCCATGGTTTCTATCAAAAGTTACAGTAGTTTCCATTTAACTTGCGGGCACAATATTTCAAAAACGTACTCCACATTCTTCCTGACAGAAAATCATTTAGCAGTTGAAAAGCTAACTGTTTTTCAGAGAAACACAGCAGATTTTTTTCTGACCTTAAACTTTATAAGCATCACATGATCGTGATCTTCCATCCTACCTTTATAGGCACTGTTCGGCTTACCCCATATTCAATTTGTTCGGCTTCTTTTTTCAACCGGAACAGTATTTTTCTCTTACAACAATTCAGCAAAAACAGTTATTTTCAACCAGTTTTAACCAAAATTCTGCCAGCCGAACGGGACCTAACATATTAGTACATGTATGGATGGCGGGGTGGGTGGTGGTGGTGGTGGTTGGGTGGTGTGTGTGGGGTGGGGGAGTTATTGCATCTGGAACAGTTGCGGTGGCATCATGGGTCAATATGACTTTTGCTTCATTATTGATACAACAGATTACGGATACATGCTATTCCAAGTTAAATATACACAATACAAACTCTGGTCGTGTAGACAGAAGAAATTGTCCATATAAAACTTGGGCTTATAGGCTTGCCACGGGCATGATGTAAAAGGTGGCTCGAGATGTGTAGCAGAGCCTTTTGGTGTCCTTAAGTCTGAAATCGATTGTGGTAACCACGATTGATCTGCCCTTCCTCAGTATCTGCGCTTCAACATCCACTTCAGACTGCATGAAGATAAATGATGGGATTAGGATTGGATACATGCTTGAAATCTGACATGATAAAGTATTTGACAGTGAGATGCAAGAACTCGAATGTCTTTATATCCCATTTTTCCTATTGTTCACTAGTTTGTGTTTCAATCAGAAATACTATGTTAGAGATTTGGCATCAGAGGAGAGTAGTATAGCCACGATTCCTCAGAAGTTGATTTCTAATGCTTGTAAAGAAAATATGCCATGCCTAAATTCAGTGAGGAACATAGAGATATTAGTACAAAGGAGAGAGTGCAGGAAATAAATTATGGCACAAGTGAAGAGACGAGTTCTATAGCGCCCTTCCTAAGTTTACTGAATTGGCAAGAAATGACAGAAGTACTATTCGCAGCAGCAATGCCAATGGGATTCGTTAGCTACAAGGTTGTCTTCAGGGTCAGCGGATGAGAATGAGATAACTTAGCATTTTGATTTCATTTTGCTCCTACTATCATGTAAATGGACTCAACTGTGAGTTAAATGTAAGCTACTGATGTCACACTGACATGGGGCATCACAGCAAGTATCACGTGGAAGAGCATGGAATTATAAAACTGGTATCTGTTAGATTTATTCCAAATCAAAAGCATAATTTAGAGCTATATGACATGCCACTCTTCAGGGCCCACTTTATCATAATCCGATTTCCCAACAAGGACACGACATTACAACATACATTACTAGTGAATGACCGAAAAATTACCAGTGGCAATCTCAAGCTTCGAATCCTTTTTTCTCAGATTAGATATAAATCAGAGAGAAGCTCGGCCTATTCGCTGGTTGGTTTCTAGGCTGGTTTGGGTTGGCTGGTGCTGGTTTGTTGTGAGAGGAAAATACTGTTGGCTGGCTGGTTTGGGCTGGCTGAAACCAAACAAGCGAACATGGTCGCTAAAAGTGTTCAGTTTGTGAAAGTTCAAATCAAAATAATTAAACCCTTGGACATTTTGAGGATTAAAACCGTCTTATATGATTATTATATAGGACAAAATCCATCCGGTTCTCACAGGGTAACGGTACCTCCTGCGTCAGGATGGGGGCGGGGGTTCGGGGGTTTTCTCGATCTGTGTAAGAAAATCTTCTTCTTAAAGGAAAAACCCAGGGGCCGTCATAACCCCCGCAGGTCGAGTTTTTTTTTTTATTATATAGGACAAAATCCATCTCAGAAGCTGTGTTCCAAAAATTATGACAACAGTAGAATAGATGATAGATGCAATCAAACTACAATAACTTTTCGCTTTGATATCATTTGTAGATATTAAACTTTTCAAACTGGCAATATACTCTTTTATAAGCACTTGAATACCTATTTCATTTATGCTCATCACATCAATCGTATTCTACCATTTGCGGCCTCTAGAATGCCATGCATTCTGCATCTAATGCTTTGCAGTATAGCACTTTTAAGCTCCCATACTTTCTCTTTTTAAGTGTGCATGTATGAAACCTTCCACGGTTATGTACATTATCATATCTCACTTGTATGACGTGCTTGTATTGAACTGTTGAGTCTGGACTGGACCCCTAACCTTTCTTCAAAGTTGAAACAAATGGACCAAGACTTTGCAAGACCTATTAGCATCGGATAAACAATCACCAGGTTTAACACTATTTAAACATATTTGCTACCAGTAAACCAGATATTGGCAGGCCTGATATATTTCACATCTATCATTCTATAACGTTTACCTCAAACATTGGCTAGAGGTTCTACTAGATCTCACTCAATCAAATCCATCCCCTTTCTGGCAAAGTTGCAATGCCTGTTCAACGACTCTCATTTACAAACAGTTATTTACATCTAAAACCAACTGCCTCGTCAGGTTGGGGAGCTTTTGGGTTGCAGTCTGAACTCTGAATCAGAGTTGTAGGCTGTAACCGGTTCTGGTTGCTTTTCTTTTCTCCTCTGCTACAAACTCTTGTATTTCAGTTGGCTTAATGGAAATGGGGATGCCTCTGTTGGGAAAAAAAATTACATCTAAAACTTCAGAAAATCTGTTTCCTGTAGCTACATTGATAACAACCAGCCAGACACCCCCAATCCCCCAAATTATCTTGACGTTTTAAATCGCTGCACAAAGTTGCCCAAAGAGTACATGGTAATGTGAAATTCGAGTATATTCCAATCTGGATGCTGGATGTAGGCCAAGATTATTGGAAAAGCAATATGTATCAGGTGCACAGAATTTAATTAGAAGAAGATCACATTGCATCGCGCCGCAGCGAGGTAAGCAGTGCTAAGCTCGCCGAGGAACATCTCCCGATCCCCGGCGGCTGCCCGCGCGCACGCCATCCCGACGGCCTCGGCCACGGCCGCCACCGCGCCGCCGTGGAGCGTGTTGTATGGGTTCTGCAGGGAAAAGTCCATGGAAGGGAACTAGGTAGGTAAGCAGCAGAGAGAGACAGAGAGAGAGAGAGAGAGAGAGAGAGAGATTTGAACGGGGAGCTCAGTAGCAGTGGGTGCTCACGGTCACGGCGTGTGAGACGGTGATGGTGCAGGAGACCCGCGGGGCCGGGGAGGTGGAGACGGCAACCGAGGAGAGGATGGCGCGGACGAGCGCGGAGTAGGCGTCGGGCTGCTCGGCCGAGGCCGGGAGGCGCGCGTCGGCGCCTAGGGCGCGGAAGAATGCCAGCATCACCGCCCGGGAGTCCGCCGGTGACAGCTTATGCCCCGGTTTCCCGTCCTCCTCCGACATCTCCTCCTCCGCCTGCGTCGTTTGCTTTGCTGCTCCGGAAGTCCGGCGCCGTGGGGGTGGTGCGAGTTCGGGATGGGGCTGGGGCGGGGAGGCATGTACCGGCCGGAGTAATGCGTGACAACTGACAACCGCTGTTGGTTGTTGGCCATGCCGTGCTCCCTGAAAATATCGTGTGGTGGAAGAGGGCCAAGCGCTGTGCGTGCACGCGAGGCGATCGCGGCTATAGTTCGTCGTCGGAAGAAGAAAACAGAGGAAGGCCAGCTGGATGAAGCAGGCCAACGATGGGCCTGGCCCATTTACTGTTCAGACTTTTTTCTTTTTAATTAAAATTTATATTTTAAGTTAATTCCTGAAATTCAAGTGAACTTGAATCCGGCATAAATTTGGATGGAGAATTAAAAGTTTCAGTAAAAGTAATAGAGGGACTTAGGAATCTTATATACTAAGTTTTCATAATTTTCATAGAAATGTCCCCAAACCAGTTTCTTTTATTTGAAAGGTATTGATACTAAGGGCCTGTTTGGTTTCTACGAGGCCTCCTAAAATTTCTGTCACATCGTACATAGAGTATTAAATATAGACTAATTACGAAACTAATTGCACAACTTATGACTAATTTATGAGATAAATTTTTTAAGCCTAATTAGTCAATGATTTAACAACATGGTGCGACAGTACATGTGCTAATGACGGACTAATTAGGCTTAAAAAATTTGTCTCGCAAATTAGTCTCCATCTATGTAACTAGTTTTGTAATTAATCTATATTTAATGCTCCTTATTAGTATCTAAACATTCGATGTGATATGAATTTTAGGAGCGACTAAAGAACAAAACATCCCCTAATTTGAATTTTTGGTCTGATAGATATTATCCCCCCTCTTGCAATCTTGAATTCCTGATAGAGTTCCTGATACCTACTCGTATTTCCCAAGCAATATTCGAGACACAGAGTCCACCCTGATCACCTCAGATGCCAGAAGATGTTTGACGAGTGGTACAACCTCATTTCTTGCAGAATCATATTCAGTGATTCTCAACCACATGTTCTAGCAGTATAACTTTGCTCTCATCATCTCTCTCATCCTGGATTAACACATTACTGCAAATCTCCTATCCCCACAATTCCCCGCATCAGGAAGGAGGTTGAGCTTCTCAACTAATGCAAGAAAATTGCCTCAAAGCACATAGAATTTTGTGACGATCGATTCAATCCATCCTACACAGCGAGTGCTGTATATGGCGAGCGAAACCATTGGGGAAAAAAAGTGAATGGATCTGTATCGTATATCAGGGTGTTGACTGTTGAGGATCGGGAAACTCACGTTGAGCCGCGCGGCGGCGAGGTACGCGGTGCTGAGCTCGCCGAGGAACATCTCCTTATCCCTAGCTGCGGCGCGCGGGCAATCCATCCTGACGGCCTCAGCCACGGCCGCTGGCCAGAGGTAATTAGGAGAAAGGGGAGAGATGGAGATCGAGATTCTCTTATAATCTTTTTTTTTCTAGCAACAAGTTAGACGGAACAGCATTTTGATTTTTTTTATGAAGCGAACGGAGTGGTTCTGTCCTATCCGATGGGAGTGGTTCTGTCCTATCCAATGGGGTGGCTAATTAAGAAGCAGGTGCTCACCGTGACGGCGGGGGAGATGGTGAGCGTGCAGGAGACGCGCGACGAGGTGACTGCGGCGGAGGAGACGATGGCGCGGACGAGCGAGGAGTAGGCGTTGGGGCGCTCGGCCGAGGCCGGGAGGGGCACGTCCACGCCCAGGCCTTGGAAGAAGCCCAGAGTCCGCTCTCGGGACTCTGCCGGCGAAAGCCGCTGCGGATTCACCGGCGGCGGCGGCATCTCTTTCGCAAATTACAGGCCCGTTTACGTTTGCTTCTGCTCTTCTCCGACGCAGGTGGTAGCAGCAGCCTGGTGCGGATGTGGCTGCGGTGGCGCACCGCGCACCTCCGGCTCGGGTTGGGGGTGTGGGTGGGGTCAGATGTTGCGCAGGCAGCCGCGCACACATTGTTTGATGAACCGATGACGACGTATTGTTGCCTCAAAAGTCCAAAAACCATGTTTGTTTCTACTTATAATAATAATCAGAATCAGAGGGTGTTTAGTTTGGGCTGTTAAACTTTAGTCCCTTCTAAATGGTTTAGTCTCATTTAGTCACTCCAAAGTTGTTAAAGAGAACTCAAGTCTTTTTAGTTCCATTTAGTTATAGTGTTTGAGTAAAAAGTGACTATAGCTAAACCAAACACCCCCTTACTCCTTTGCAGTCGTATGAAATCTTGCTTTTCTGTTAGTTACCCGCCTCCCCACGCACAGCGCTCGCGTGCCCGCGCCCGACCGCATCAGAGACGAAGAAGATGGCGGTGACTGTAGGATCTCTGATTGATCTAGGGGGGGTGAATAGGCCTGCCAAAACAAACACTTAAACTTTTATCAAATTCACCTAGCGGCACTGCCGATCTAGAGGGCGGCACTATCGGGCCAGAACAGCGGCACTGCCGCACCTGCAGACAACTTCGAATCACAGTTCAAAATCCGTGAACGAAAACTTAGATCGAAGAAATTTCCAAGCTTACTACAGGTATGACAATCACTGATCAAAAGCTAGAAGTGGTAAGAACACCACAAACAAGTAGATCGACTAGAAACCCTAGAAATCACCTTAACCATAATATGTCATGCAAGTAATGTAAATCAAGCACAAGTGACACAATGATTTATTCCGTGGTTCGGCTCGCCACTAAGACTTGCCTACCTCTACGTTGTTGAGGTTAGCCACTAAGGCTTAGGACTTTCCAACCCTTTCTCATTCTTAAATCAAGAGACATAACTCTTGAGATGAGGGGGTGAGTATACTAACTTCAAAAGATGGTTATAAACCTTTTAGGGCTGCCACACAAGTTGGCAAGCTCCATAGGCGACGCTCTAGCTGGCTAAGAGCCAAGCTCCAAGAGTAACAAACACAACCGCCGGCTAAAATATGAACCAAGCGCTCTTTAGAGTTTGTGAATCAATGGAGCTGCTCTCTAATAGAGTTTTGGATCCTTTTCCCTCAAGGATTGATGGAGAAATCAATGGATTTGTTTGGGGGCTTGAGGTCAACAATGGATGGAGAGAGAGAGAGAGCTCCTACTCTGTTTTGGGCGTGCTGAAGTGAGGAAGAAGAGGCAGATAGTTGTTGGGGAGGAAAGGGAAATATATATATACCCCCAGCCCCCAACGGTCACCGCACCCAAGGGGTCGGGCGAGACAGAGCTCGTGGCCTCGAGGTCGAGCGATACGAAGCCCACGGCCTCGAGGTCGGGCGAGACGGAGCCCGTGACCTTGGGGTCGGGCGAGATGGAGCCCGCACCCAAGGGGTCGGGCGAGACGGAACCCACGACCTTGGGGTCGGGTGAGATGGAGACCATGACCTTGGGGTCGGGAGAGACCTTTTAATACGTCTTGAGCCATCCAGCGAAGTCAACGTGGATGCTAACTTCCTTGTGCTACGACTCAAGTCCGACAGTGCCTCTCTTCAAGTGCGGCAGTGCCGCACCACATAAGATAGCAAGGGTAATAGTGAAGTGTAAACTGTCTTGGCTGTGAATCTGGGGATACATGTGGTTGTTTGAGCACTTGGTAGCACATATTAGCTTAAGCATTGTATCCTCCATTATAGTACGGCTTTTCCTATACTCAAATTCAATATATAATAGAATTTAAACCTCCTTTGAGTTTGAAGCTATCTTTATTTGTAATTGGGGGCTCCTCCATTTCGTGTAGCATCCTCGAATATAAATTTTCTACTTGTCATCTCGATAAATCTCATCAGTTCTCTAATTACATGGTCATTATCACCAAAACCCATAATTAAGGATTTATTGCACTTTCAATCTCCTCCTTTTTGGTGATTGATGACAACCCAATTAGAGCTTACAAAAGATATGAAATAATACTCAGATATTTCAAGCCATGGTTGTAGAGCCTCCCCCTAAGTATGTAAATAGAGAATTGAATTCTCAAAATTGGCATAAGAAGCCAAGATTCACATTTTAGTGAAAGTGATGGGGCTCCCCCTACATCCATGCTCTTGTGGGGTGCTGCATACTATGTCAGGTATGTAAAACATGATACAAATGATAGTTTATGCACAACATGGACACCACACAGCATGTGATACATATAAAGATATACATTCTAACATAATTGTATCACAAAATGACAACATATATTAATATATGTCCATATCCCACACATATATAAAGTACTTAAGTAGCATTATTACATAAATAGAGTTTCTAATGTACACTCAAACTCTCACCTAACGAAGACTACTCTAAATGGATACGAATATGACTCTAGCTGCAGCAACCTCGATGGCATCGAAAAAGTTGTTGACTCCTCTAATTTTCTCTCCCTTTGGCATAAAGCACCAAAAAGAGAAGAAAAGAAAAAAGACCAACACTCACTCCTCATCCTCTTGGATCATGTCCCAATCAACATCGTCACCACCAACAGCTCCACTAGCACCTATGACGTCCTCCTCTCCACTATCATCATCTTCAGAGGAGGAGGAAGAAGAAGAAGAAGACACCACTACCCTCCTTTGGTGATGAGTGGTCGAAATGTGGCGCTCATGCCTGGTGCTCCTCCTTATGGACTGCAAGGTGGTCCTTAAACTGGTGTGTGGATCAATCTCTAGCTGCTCCTGCTCCTCCTCCTCCTCATCCTCATCCTCTGAATCTGTATCAAAAAGACTAGGGAGGTTATCAAACCTCAGCGGTGACTGAACTAGAGAAAGAGATGGCAGCCCTGCATACTTTCTAGCTTCCCGATTAGCTTCACGGTTCTCCAACCGGTCTTAATGTGCGGTCCTCGCTGCATAGGTGCATGTGGTGAAGATGGCCTTGATCCACTTTCCAAACTTCTCCATCTACTTTTCCTTGCGAGGCCTAGATCAGGATGACTCAGGCACGTCCTCAACTGATGGAGAGCATCTCACTGCCCTGCAAGCACCTGCCCCTTGGGTCTTCACAATTTTGTAGACGGTGTGAAGACCATCTTTCTCAAATCTATAGCCAGTGACCCTCTCAATCATAAACATGAGATAGGGGGCATATGGTATCTCCTTTCTCCCATCCTCCATGGTGTTCCTCAATTCATGCCACATGAAGCGAGGGACATTAAACCTGTCACCTCCAGGAGCAAATCTAGCTAGTACATTTCTCATATATCCATTAAGATTAGAAGCTGCTCTATCCTTGAGATTGATAGTGTGCCTGATCAAATTGTTCAGAATGTAATAATAGCTCTTCAAGCCACTGACCTTCCTATCTACACTTTTCCTGTCAATCCACATATATGCAATATCACGGATCTTAGCTCTAGCCCCATCATGAATATAAGTGAAGCCCCGCTCCTCTCCAAAACCAAGAATCCGGCTGCAAGTCACAAAATCAACTCTATAATGCCATCCCTCAGTCATCTAGTGAATCTCATAAGTGTAGATACTATAGAAGAAAGTGGCATGGAACTGGGCTAGCACTTTCTCATTCCAATTATATCTGAGGCTCATATTATCAGTGAGGCCAAACAACTCACAAGCCTTGATCACCTTATTGAATTCTGGCTCATTCTTTGCCTTCATCTCCTCCCAATCAACATACTGCATCTTGTCAACTTTGGATTTCTTGGAGTTAAAGTTCACAGATGCATAGAAATTAGAATGAAACTCATTCTAAAACTTGTAGTCTATCTCCAAATCCTTTGGTTATTCATAGGGATTGTTCTCACATGCTTCCTCCACCATCTTCAGCTTTCCCGCATAGTTAAGCATAGGATGAGCACATGTGTCATTAGGACGCCTCATAACTACATCCTCGGAATACTCTCTGATGTCGCTCATGTCAAACTCCTCAAGATGAGGTAGAGTAACTGGGCAAGCACCTAGAGGAATGATGTGGCCAGCCCTCTCTAGGTTCTCCTCATCCTGGATCATCTGATCTCTCCTCCCCCTATCTCTGGCAACATCTCTGTGTGCTATACTGCTGCTGCCCCCTATGGTCCTACCACGACCACGACGAGGCATTTGCTTGTCCTGAGGCTCTGTCATCTTCCTCTTCCCCCTATAGTCATCATCACCTCCAGAGGACATCTTGGTTTACATGGATTGAGGAAGAAAGAGATGAATTGGCTCAGTCCATGAGCTAGGGCTACTACTGATGACGACGTAGAAGAACAGCAGCATGCCACAACAATGCCAGAGGTGGCAGCGTCGTTGGACAGAGCGGTGGCGGCGCAACTGCATGCGTGAGAGGGAGAGAAAAGAGAGAGAGAGAGAGGCGGTGGCTATAGGTGAGAATGAGGTGAGAGTTACCCTAGGGCCAGGTGAAATAAGAAGAGTAAATGGGCCCACATGGTAACTGCTATCATGGGCTGAATTTTAATTGAAATTCAAAGTGTGGCACTGCCGTAGTCCACATGCGGCACTGCCACACTCCCCAGAACAGCAAGATTTAGCTACTCACTAAATAGCTATATACATATAGGATATGGACACATATCTCAAGCACACTATGATTAGCAGCAATTAATCAATACAAACAATGATCATAATGCACTTGTTCTTATGATAAATCATTTTGAAGCATAATATTTAAACCTTTCCAATTCATTTCTCCTATCCATGCTAGTTCATCAATCAAGGTGTGCTATAGTTCAAACCATGTTATGAGAATCAAGAATATTTAGCTCACTACGTAAAGCACAAAACCTTGACTCATCAAGAGGCTTAGTGAAGATATCGGCTAGTTGTTTTTTCGGTGCTCACATGGTGAATTTCGATATCTCATTTGGCTTCATGGTCTCTCAAGAAATGATGTCGGATGTCTATGTGCTTAGTTCTTGAGTGGCTTATGGGATTGTTGGCTAACTTTATGGCACTTTCGTTGTCACACAAGTGTGGGATTTTTGTGAAGTGACATCCGAATTGAAGGGTTTGCCTCATCCAAAGTAGTTGGGCACAACATACATCGGCTGCAACATACTTGGCCTCGACGGTGAAAAGGGCTACACAATTTTGCTTTTTAGAACTCCAAGACACTAGGGACCATCCAAGGAATTGATATGTCCCCAAAGTGCTTTTTTGATCTACTTTGCAACCGGCGTAATCGGAATCCAAATATCCAAGTAGATCAAACCTAAAGCCCTTAGGATAGCTCAAGCCAAGGTTAGGAGTGTGTACTAAATATTCAAGATTCTCTTAACGGCCACTAAGTGACACTCTTTTAGGTTAGCTTGAAATCTAGCACGCATGCACACACTAAGAATAATATCAGGCCTAGATGCGCACAAATAAAGTAGAGAGCCGATCATGGAGCGATATACCTTAGTATCCATAGCTTTCCCTTCATCAGTGAGATCTAGATGTCTATTGGTTGGCATGGGAGTTTTGATAGGCTTGGCATTCACCATGTCAAACTTCTTGAGTATATCATAGGATTTGGCTAATAAAAGTTCCATCCTTCACTTGCTTGATTTGAAATCCATAGAAGAACTTCAATTCACCCATCATGGACATCTCAAATCTCTTGGTCATGATCCTACTAAATTCCTCACAAAAAGAATGATTAGTACTACCAAATATTATGTCATCGACATATATTTGGCACACAAATATATCTTTGCCAACTTTGTGAGTGAAAAGTGTAGGATCGTCTTTGCCTATTTCAAAGCCTTGTTTAAGCAAGAATTCCTTAAGGCATTCATACCATACTCTTGGTGCTTTCTTAAGCCCATAGAGCGCCTTTTGGAGTTTGTAGACATGGTTGGGAAACTTGTGATCTTCAAAGCCCGGTGGTTGCTTAACATAGACAAATTCTTGAATGGGGCCGTTGAGAAATGCACTCTTCACATCCATTTGATATAACTTGAAGTTGTGATGAACGACATAGGCTAGAAGCATTTGGATTGCTTCAAGCCTTGCCTCTGATACATATGTTTCTTCAAAGTCCAAGCCCTCTACTTGAGTGAAACCTTAAGCAACCAACCTTGCCTTGTTCCTTGTCACCACTCAATTCTCATCTTGCTTGTTGTAGAAGACCCACTTGGTGCCAATGACATTGGTATTGGGTCATTCCACTGAAGTCCACACACTTGGTTTCTTTCAAAGTTATTGAGCTCTTCTTGCATGGCCATCACCCAATCCGGTTCTCTAAGTGCTTGTTCTACTTTAAAAGGCTCCAAAGAGGAAACAAACGAGTAATATTGACAAAAATTTGCTAAATGTGAACAAGTCATTACCCCCTTTCGAAGACTCTCAAGGATGTTATCAACAGGATGATCCTGTTGTATGGTTTGCCTTAGCCTTAGATGCCCAATGGCCTCTTGTTCATCTTTTGGATCTTCATTATCATCTTGCTCAAATATGGGTTGTAGGTTTTATCCACGAACTGGAGTCGAATTAGTTGTTGCTGACTGTGTAGGTGTAGCACTGCCACCCTCAACTGTGGCACTGCCATGCTCTGGAGTTGCAGTAGGTGTTTGCTGTAGTGTAGCATCAGGTATGTCAGTGGAAATTGGTGCAGCAGCAACTTGAGGAATCTCCACTTCAGTGGCTTCATCTTCTTGTGGTCTAATATCACCAATTGCCAATTGCTTGATTGCTTCACATGGTGGATCCTCCTTTCCTACAACACTTGAATCAACTTGCTCTACTTGAGAGCCATTAGATTCATCAAATGTCATGTTTACTGCAATCTCAACTTTCCTGGAGGTTTTGTTGAAGACACGGTAGGCATGCTCATTTGATCCATAACCAAGAAGAAAACCTTTATCAACTTTAGGTGCAAACTTAGAGGTTTTGGGTTTCTTGTTAAGTATGAAACACTTGCACCTAAACACTCTAAAGTAAGACACCTTAGGCTTGTTACCAGTTAGAAGCTCATATGAAGTTTTCTTCAACTTCTTGTGTAGGTAGAGGCGGTTGATGGCACGGCAAGCGGTGTTGACGGTGTCACACCAAAAGATGTCCGACGTCTTATACTCATCTAGCATTGTCCTTGCCTTTGTCAATGAATGTATGGTTCTTCCTCTCTACTACACCATTTGTTGAGGGGTGTATGGAGTTAAAAACTCATGCTTGATGCCCTCTTCATTAAGAAACTCCTCAACTAGAGTATTCTTGAATTTGGTCCCATTGTTGCTTCTCACTTTCTTGATGGGAAGATTGAACTCCTTTTGAGCTCTTCTAACAAATATCTTCACCTTCTCTTGAACTTGACACATGTCATGCAAGAAAAATACCCAAGTAAAATAGAAATAGTCATCAACAATAACAAGACCATATTTGTTACCCATGATACTTAGGTAGGCAACCGGTCCAAAGAGATCCATATGTATTAGATCCAATGGTTGCTTGGTGGTCATGATGCTCTTTGGTGGGTGAGGTGCTCAAACTTGCTTTCTAGCTTGACAAGCGCTACAAATCCTATCTTTCTCAAAGTGGACATTTGTTAGCCCAAGGATGTGTTCATCTTTTAGAAGTTTGGCCAAGTTCCTCATCCCAACATGGGCTAGTCAACATGCCAAAGTCAACCATGCTAGATTTTGCCATTAAACAAGTCTCAAGCTTAGCTTTACTTTTGTTGAAATCAACTAAGTAAAGCTTGTTCTTTAATTGACCCATAAAGATAATAGAGGAATCCTCCCTTCTAAAGACTTCCACACCCTTATCCGTAAAGAGACAATTGTAGCCCATCTCACATAATTGAGAAACGGACAACAAATTATAACTCAACGAATCAACATGTAATACATTTGTAATTGAATGCTCAAGGGTTATAACAACTTTACCGAGACCAATCACACCCCCCTTTGAATTATCTTCAAAAACAATATTTTCATTTGAGTGCGTCATCGGGGAATATGATGAGAACATACTCCTTTCTCTGGTCATATGATTTGTACATCCACTATCAAGTATCCAACTTGATCCACCGGAGGAGTATGCTTACAAAACAAGTTTAGTTGCTAGATTTAGGTCTCCAATTTGACTTGGGGCTTTGCATGTTAGTCACAAGAATCTTAGGAACCCAAATAGAAGTATTCCTATATATGTTGGTTTCCTTTCTAACATATTTTGCAACCACTTTGCCACTGCTGTTGTTCCTCAAAACAAAGCATGCTGTCAAGCTTTGTTGAGGTGCATAAGTCTTCGGTTGATAGGCATACTTATTCTTGGTGGCCCACACTGATTCCTTAGCCTTCTAGAAAACTTGTTTCTCCTGGTACACCTTCTTTTTGGGCTTAGTTTGATTAAGAGCAGAATTGGTAGCCTTCCTATTTTTGTGGGGCGCGGCACTGCCGCTCGGGGATGCTGCACTACCGCAGTCCGTGCAGGCTGATCTATACCAATTTTGCCCTTACTCTCAAACTGCACACACTCATAGCCATTCACTATTCTTCTTTTATTTGTCTTGGCTCCTTTTGTGTGTCCAAGCCCATGCTTGATTGAGGGATGCCTTCCTTGCTTGAATTGTGGCCCTTTTGATTCATCATTCTTCTTGTCATTGGATTGGGTCACACTTATCCACCCTTTTTCAATGACTTCATTGAGCCTAGCAATCTCCTTTCTCATAACTTCCATGTTTATAAGGTTAGTGGAATAAGCATTCAAGTCAAGATTAAAACATTTTCCACAACCTTGACTAGTAGAGAGAGTGGAGGTTTCCTTTGCCTTAGTGAGATGTGAGTTGCTATCCCAAAGAATGCTATATTGTATCTCAAGTTCTTTGTGCTTTTCATCTAAGTCATAATACTTTTTCTTGAGAGCTTTATTTGCTTTCTTTGTGATAGCATGGTCCTCTTGCTCTTTGGCCAAGGTCTCATGCAAGGATTCCACCTCACTTCTCTCTAATGCAAGAGCTTCTTTGCTAGCAATATAGAGATCCTCTTGTTGAATAAGAGTCTCTTCTCTAGATTCTAGCTTGGCTTGGACACTCTCTAAATCCTCCATTAGCTTTGTGATGAATAATTTGGTCTTTGCATCCAAATTTTTAGTTATCATGTTTATTTCTTCATCACTAGAGCTATCACTAATATCACTACTAGAGATATCACAAGGAGGTGGAGGAGATTTTGCCTTTGATTTGGATTTTACCTTCTCACGCTTTGCCATAAGATAAATGTGAGGAGAGTAGTAGTCATCATCGGACATGTCATTGAAGAGCCTTGGTGTAGGGGATGACTTGTGAATAGCAATAGTTACAACCTTCTCATCCTATTCACTTGTGCTCTCTTTAGTTGAGTCCCATTCATGCCCAATGTGAGCCTCTCCCATGTACTTCTTGCTCTTTCTATGGTCGGCCTTCTCCTCTTTCTTGTCCTTCTTGTATTTGTTGTCCTTGATCTCATATGGACACTTGGCAATGAAGTGATTAGTGCTTCCACAATTATAGCATGTCCTCTTTTTCTTGTTTGGAAAGCTTCTCTTCACTACCTTGTAGCCTTGCTTCTTTAGCCCCTTGTGATACCTCTTCATAAAGAGAGCAACATCATCAACTTTCTCATATTGATCATCATCATTTTCATTTTCACTTGAAGATGATGTGGTTTGTACTCTTTTCTTGAACTTGCTTGCTTGCTTTGGGCTTGCTAGTTGAAGCTTGTTAATTGATTTTGGACTTGCTTGTAGAGCCTTGCTTGCTTGATTTGTTGGCCTTGAGAGCTACATCTTTGATCTTGATGTCCTCTAGCTTTGCTTGCAATTCTTCAAGTTTCTTCCTCTCATTTTCTTCTTCTCTTTGTATGTCAAATTCAAGATCCTTTCAAGTACATCATTTGGTGTGAAGTACTCAAACTTCTTCTTGTCTCTAATTAGAGTCACTACGATCTCATTTCTAGGTGAATAAGCCTCCAACATAATCTTGATAACTTTATGATCATCTAGCTCATCACAACCATAGCCTCTAATCTTGCCCACCATTGTCATCAACCTATCAAACATCTCTTGTGCCCCCTCTCAACCCAAAATTACAAACCGGTTGAGTTTTGACATCAACAAATCAATTCTTGCCTTTCTCACTTTGTCAACCCCTTCATGTGCTAGGTGCAAAGTGTCCCATATTTGCTTGGCAACATCAACTCCAATCACTCTATTGTACTCATCACCATCCAAGGCACTAAGCAACACACTTGTGGCTTGACCATTGAGGTGAATGATTCTCATCTCTTCTAGTGTTGGGTTCTTGGGATCAACCGGTGGCTCAAATCCATTATCTCCCAAATGTCAGAGTGAACACCTATAAGATAGACTCTCATCAAGTGCTTCTACTTGGCAAAGTTAGTCCCATTGAAATGAGGTAACTTTCCCATGGGCACATTGATGAAAGACCTTCGATCATGGTTAGTAATAGGAATAGAAGAATAGTTAAATGATGTGGCGACATATTTGTTGTTATTGGCCTTGCCCTTTTCTTTCTTCTCCTTCTTGTTCCCCTCCGACACTTGATATGGCTCATCATCATCTCCATCTTTAGAACTACTTGATATGCTTGATGATGCACTTGTTGCCTTCTCTTCTTCTTCCTTCTTCTTTCTAGCTTCTCTTCTTTTTCTTCTTGCTTCTCTCTTGAGCCTTCTTTCTTCTTTCCTTTGCTTCTTCTCCTCTAACTGCTGCTCCCCCCTTCTTCTCTCTTGCTTCTCTTTTTAGCTTTCTTTCCTCTTTCCTTCTTCTTCTTTCATTCTTATTGAGAGCTCCTTCGGCATCGGTAGCCTCAAGATGTGGGAGCGTGGTGTTGCTTGCTGTCAACGTGCTCAGCTCGCTACTGTCTGTGTCGACATCCACCCACTTCACGCTACTAGTTCCTCCTCTAGGCTCTGTACCTCACGCGATGAAGCGTATATGAGGTAACCCCTGTCTGATACCACTTGTAGGATCTCTAGTTGGCATAGAGGGGGGGTGAATAGGACTATCAAAATAAACACTCAAACTTTTATCAAATTCACCCAGCAGCACTATCGGACTATGGCACTACCAGGCCAGAACAGCGGCACTGCCGCACCTGCAGACAACTTTGAATCATAGTTTAAAATCCATGAATGAAAACTTAGATCAGAGAAAGTTCCTAGCTTAGTGCAGGTATGACAATCACTGATCAAGAGGTAGAAGTGGTAAGAACACCACACACACAGTAGATCGACTAGAAACCCTAGAAATCACCTCAACCATAATATGTCATGCAAGTAATGTAAATCAAGCACAAGTGACACAATGATTTATCCCGTGGTTCAGCTCGCCACCAAGGCTTGCCTATTTCCACGTTGTTGAGGCTAGCCACTAAGGCTTAGGGCTTTCCAACCCTTCCTTGTTCTCAAATCAAGAGACTTAACTCTTGAGATGAGGGTTGAGTTTACTAACTTCAAGAGATGGTTACAAACCTCTCGGGGCTGCCATACAAGTTGGCAAGCTCCACAGGTGATGCTCTAGCTGGCTAGGACCCAAGCTCTAAGAGTAACAAATAGAACCGCTGGCTAAAACATGAACCAAGTGCTCTTTAGAGTTTGGGAATCAATAGAGTTGCTCTCTAATCGAGTTTTGTACCCTTTTCCCTCAAGGATTGATGGGGAAATCATTGGATTTGCTTAGGGGCTTGAGGTCAATAATGGAGGGAGAGAGAGAGAGCTCCTGCTCTATTTTGGATGTGCTTGAGGAAGAAGAGATAGATAGCCGTTTGGGAGAAAAGGGAAAGGTATATATACCCCCAGCCTGCAACGGTCATCGCACCCAAAGGGTCGGGCGAGACGGAGCTCGCTGCCTCGAGGTTGGGCGAGATGAAGCCCATGACTTTGGGGTCAGGCAAGATAGAGCCCGCACTCAAGGGGTTGAGCAAGATGGAGCCTACGACCTTGGGGTCAAGTGAGACGGAGCCCGTGACCTTGGGGTCGGGCGAGACGGAGCCCGCACCCAAGGGGTCGGGTGAGACGGAGCCGACAACCTTAGGGTCAGGCGAGACGGAGCCCACGATCTTAGGGTTGGGCGAGACCTTTTAATACATCTCGAGCCATCTGGGGAAGTCAAAGTGGGTGCTAACTTCCTTGTGTCGTGACTCAAGTGTGGCAGTGCCGCACCACGCAAGACAATAAGGGTAATAGTGAACTATAGACTATCTTGGCTGTGAATTTGAGGATGCATGTGGTTGTTTGAGCACTTAGTAGCACATATTAGCTTAAGCATTGTGTCCCCCTTTATAGTACAACTTTTTCTATACTCAAATTTAATATATAAAAGAATTCAAACCTTCTTTGAGTTTGAAGCCATCTATATTTGTAATTGGGGGCTCCTCCGTTTCGTGTAGCATCCTTGAATATAAATTCCCCGCTTGTCATCTTGATAAATCTCATTAGTTCTCTAATTGCGTGGTCATTATCACCAAAACCCACAATTAGGGCTTGAATGCACTTTCAGTGATGTTAGGGTTCCAACGGGCAGCGACACCACCCTTTCTCTCTGACTCTCCCTCTCTTCTTCCCTAACTCTGGTGGGCTTAGAAGAGAAGGGCTTAGGGGAGGCAGGCCGGCTAGGTAGTGGGGATAGCGGGAGGGCGGCTTAGGGTCCTAGTGGTGGCAGAGGTGGCCGGGCCAGGTCAGGGCGAGGGCATCCATGGCTGGAGCTCACTGTGGAAGAAGGATGGGAAGGGGATGAAGGCGGTCTCCATGGGTGCACTAGGGTTTGGCCGTCGAAACCCTAGGTGCGCCCATAGCGGGGCAGTGGGTGACGGCGAGGGTGAGGACGAGGAGGAGGGCGGAGGAAGAAGAGGGATGGGAGAAGGTTGAAGATGACTCCGGAGCCATAGGATTAGGATCCAAAGGCTGTCATCGTCGCCTGATGGAAAAGCAAAACTATAGTCACATGCAGCGGAGACACCCTATAATAATCTAATTCACTATAAAAAAGAGAACCCCACCAAACGCTTCAATTATTTTGAATCGCTGCTTTAGAACTTTAAACTAGCAGAACGGGGCTCGAGAATCAAAAATTCTTGTGGTAGAATAATTATAATCGAATCGCTTATAAGCGATCTCAAACACAAGCCAAAGGAGCATCTCGATCATCACCTTGGTATATCTCCTCTAATAAACTGATAACATGGTGCCCCAATATCTTTTTTGGATTATTAGAAAGATGCCGCATTAGATCATCAATAACCTCTTCCAATACATGAGATCTACAAGTTAGACCGCAATTTATTTATTTTCTCTTTTTTTGTTTCCTTTTCTATCCATGGCAATATCAAATTCACATTTGCCTCGACCTTTGCCCTACCCAGCAGTTGTCGGTGTTTTGAGTAAACACCAATGAGTAAATTTATGTTATTACGCGTCTAACCCAGAGGGTGTACTAAAAGACATAAGGTTTATACTGGTTTGGGCAGAATGTCCCTATGTCCAGTTCATGGCTGTTGCTCGTGTTATTAGCACTAAAAAGTTTATAGTAGGGGTTACAAACGGGCGAGAGAGGGATAGGTCCCAAGTCTCTGATGGAGAGGTCGAATGGACGCTGAGAGCTTGGTTGCTGCTCAGCTGTGTGTGATGTGATGCCTGGTGTGTTGAATCGATCGGTCCCCTTAGTGGGGTGCCCTGCCTTCCCTTTTATAGACCAAGGGGAAGCAGGGATTATAGATGAGAGAAAGAAGAAAAACCAAAGGCCAAGGAGGTCCTTCGAAGATGCTGGGTCTTCCTTTTCCTCTGAGCGAGCCCCGCTGACATGATAGACAGTGCCAGGGATAGCTCCATGCTGGGTGCATGTCCACTGATCCTGATAGGGCCACGCTGGGCGTCTATCCGCTGATGACGCCATGTTCTAGCTTTGTCAACAAGTGATCATATCCCATGATAGGGTGGCGCGATGGACCAGAGTGCTGATCCACAACCCTATAGGGAGTAGACGGCGCAGTGACCGCACGTCCATTACTGTAGATGATGCGAGTCTCCTCCTAGACCATAGTGGTTGTTGTATTCTTCCATCAGGATCCATGCCCGAGGGTAAATGGTGGCGCCCACAACACTATAGGACAAATGCCAGTGCCTATAATACTGTTTAGGCTCTGACATGCCTGGTAGGGCTTAAAGCGCCCGTCTTGTCATATCCTGATGGTACTTTCCTGTAGGTATGCAGGGTATGGTCCTCGATATTACAGTTAACTTGAGTGCCCTGCCTTATCTATGCACGTAGTTATGAAGGAGCAGTGCGTAGACATCGGGCGAGGCGGAGCCAGCCCAAGGACATCGAGCCAGGTGGAGCCAGCCCTCGAATGTCGGGCAAGGCGGAGCCAACCCCCAGATGTCGGGCAAGGCAAAGCCAGCCCCCAGACATTGGCGAGGTGGATCTAGCCCTCGGACGTCGGGTGAGGTGGAGTCTGCCCTCATACATTGGGCGAGGCGGAGCCAACCCTCGGACGTTGGGTGAGGCAGAGCCATCGCCTGAACGTTGGGCGAGGCAGAGCTAGCCCTAGACATCGGGCGAGGCAAAGCTAGCCCCTAGACATTGGGTGAGGCGAAGTGAGACCTCAAGGGTCGAGTGAGACAGAGTCTGCCCTTAGATGTCGGGCGAGGCAGAGCCAGCCTTTAGGAGTCAGCTTGAGGCGGGGCCCATGGTCTCGGTTGACAGACAAGGAGTGACCCGACAAGCGGTGTAGTCACACTCTTGATCGTGCGGATGAATCAACATTGACGGTCATTAGCTCCTCCTCTTCGAGTACCCTAATATTGGTCCTCGATAGTAGCCCTCGAGCCCTCGGGCGATTCGAGTAGAATTGCCTGGGGGATTTTTTGACTTGCCAGTAGGTGCGCGCGAGCGCACCCGATGGGTGTAGCCCCCGAGCCTACAGAGTAGGATACTCTTTCGGAGGGTTTTCTAAAAGAGATGATTTTGATAGCCCTGGCCCTCTATTGTTGCCCACGGTGTGCCCTGAAGATGGCTATTTCTTCTTCGTCGAGGTCGGACCCTTTGCGGGTATGGTCGTGAGATTTGGTGGTTGTTTAGCTAGATAGCTCAATTGGGATCCTAGTATCCTATTCATGGGGATCCGACCAGGGTCAGCCTGACTGAGACTTGATCGTGGGCCAAGACTCCCGTGAAGCTCGTGCTCCTAAGTTTTGGCCACTTGTGGGCCGATCCTTTGTCGTAAGGGTGCCTTAGGATGGCCGTCAAAACCATTGATGGGCCAACCCTCAAACTCCTGGGCCTAGTTAGACCAGAGGAATGCTTTTTGACCCATATCCCTTTTGCTGGTAAAGAGTCCTGGTCCGCCTGGGGAGGCAAAACATCCAGTGCGTCTTCGAAGGGAAAGGATAGGGATTGCGGACACATATCTCGTGATGTGACGTGGTGGTGGATCATGGTAGGCACGGAGATCTAGGCAGATGGTTGCCTTCATCGCATCTGTCGCCCCTATAAAACCAAAGGGTTCGCCCCTAGGGTTTCATACTTTGCCTCCTTGCCTTTGCATCTACAACCTTTGCCACCAATCACCTAAGCCTCCCGCATCCGTGTCTCAGTCGTTGTCGAATTCACATCCACCACCCCAATCCCCCAATAGAGCCGTGGTGCCGCTCTAATATCACCCTCAGCGCCTGGAGGGCCTCGCTTGCCGTGGTCTTTGTTGTGCGTGGACTGCCGCTGAGGAGTGGCGGCTGCCCAGCAATGAGGATGCGCCATCACCGCCCGATGGCTACGTTGTGTCCTTCGCTCACTTCCACGAGCGGGGATTCGCCACCCCCGCCCATAAGTTTCTTTAGGGATTGCTGCACTACTACAAGGTAGAGCTACAACACCTTAATCCCAACAGAATCCAGCACATTGTGGCGTTTGTCGCCCTGTGTGAGGGATTCCTAGGGATTAGTCCCCACTTCGACCTATGGTAGTACTTCTTCGCCGTCACCCTCCTGAAGAAGCGGGAGAAGAAGTAGGAGCTGAATGTGCCGATGGGATGCGCTAGCATCTAGCTCCACAACAACCGGGTCAGCGAGTACCCACCGATGTGTCTGTTGACCTCCAATAAGGGGTGGCATTCACATTGGTTCTACATCAAGAATGATGCAGCTGCCCTTTGCCAGAGTTCACTAGGCGCCTCATCGAAGAGGTCCTGGACTCGTGGAGGAAGTGGGGAGTCTCAGAGAAAGACAAGATGAGAATCCAGGACCATCTCACTGCCATCTGAATCCTAAAGAAGAGGGGCATGAAGGGGTCGAGGATCATCAGCGCCTACCACACACAGAGGGTGGCATAGCTGATGAGGCGCGCGCTTCCCCTACACATGATGGCGCCCGGGGCATCACTCAATGGGACAACGCTTGCCAAGGGAGTGCTCTCCCCCTCTAAAGTGGTGTAGCGCATCAAGGAGGCGATGGAGCCTTCGCGTGATGACGCCGGCGCTATCCTCGAGTTTGTGTATATGGTGCCAGGGCACCCCCCAATGCGTCCAGAATCAGGGTACATCGTCTTCATAAGTTTTCTTCCCTCGTGCCTCCTTTTTAATTGAAATTCTGACCCCTTGATGTTGATATTGAGATAAAGGGACCAGCCAAAGAAACTCATCCTTACGGATCACCCGGCCCCGCTGCCGAAGGATCCATCCGTGATGATGGCGAATCGTGCCGAGGCTAAGCGGTAGAGGAAGGCGAAGGAGGATGAGAGGAGGAAGAAACAACAGAAGCTATGAGCATGGGAGTGAGGGGAGGAAACAGACATTGATGACAACGATGACGATGACAACGAGGAAGATGATGATGAGGTAGTTGATGACACCGAGCGCAATGACCTAGAGAGCGAGGATACACTGACAGGTATCCACTCATCCTTGCAGGGACCCTTCCTGTTTCATGCAGGGGGAGACATGTCCGTGAGACCGGAGGAGGCGGGCTAGATCATCGGCCCATCCTCAGAACCAGCAGGGCGGGTGAATCCGCTGTCGCACTGAAAGCTCTAGTTTGGTTTTGGTGAATTGATGAAACCCTAAGTGCTAACCTAGTTTATCAAAAGTGATTATGAGATAGGTAGCACTAGTCCAAGTGGTGGAGCAAATGAAGATCATGACATGATGATGGTGATGCCATGGTAATGATCAAAGTGCTTGGACTTGAAAAGAAGAAAGAGAAAAACAAAAGACTCAAGGCAAAGGTATAAATGGTAGGAGCCATTTTGTTTTGGTGATCAAGACACTTAGTGAGTGTGATCACATTTAGGTTCGATAGCCATACTATTAAGAGGGGTGAAACTCATATCAAAATGCGGTTATCAAAGTGCCACTAGATGCTCTAATTCATTGCATATGCATTTAGGATCTAGTGGAGTGCTAACACCCTTGAAAATGTTTGTGAAAATATGCTAACACACATGTGCACAAGGTGATACACATGGTGGTTGCCACATTTGAGCAAGGGTTAGAAACTTCACCAGCGGAGTGTCTGCCCGTAGAGTATGGACAGTCCGATGGTGCCACCGATGCCCTATATTGAAAAGACGGAGGTCACTGTAAGTGACCGGACGCTGGTCTCGGTTGGACCAGCGCGTCCGGTCAATGGCAGCCGAGGTCGCGCTGTTTCGGTCTCATGATCGGACGCTGATGTGAAAACTGACCGGATGCTCAGGGCCTGAGCCCGGTCAGTCTAACGTATGATGACGTTGAGTGACCAGATGCTGGGTGTGTCCGGTCGAGCATGACCGGATGCATCCTATCTTGATTTCTCGCTTTTGGATGCTTACTAGAAATGACCGGACGCTGAGGTCCAGCGTCCGATCACTTCGCAGTAGCGCGTCCGGTCATCACTTAACCATTGGGATCGGGCGCTTAGTATTTAAAGAGAAGGGGCACGTGGCGTGCATCGCATGACCGGAAGCTGGGGTCCTGCGTCCGGTCGATATGACCAGAGTGTCTGGTCACCCCGTGTTTAGTGCAGTGAGTAGCCCAACGGCTCTATTTCATGGGGGCTTCTATTTAAGCCTCATGGCCAGCTCAAGCTCACTATCTTGGCCATTTGCATTGACATAGCAACCTTGTCAGCTTAGCTAAAGCCCTCCCACTCATCTCCATCATTGATTCATCATCTTTGTGAGATTGGGAGAGAATCCAAGTGCATTGCTTGAGTGATTGCATCTAGAGGCACTTGGTGTTTGTGTTTTTGCTACGGGATTCGCTTGTTGCTCTTGGTGGTTGCCACCACCTAGATGGCTTGGAGCAGTGGAGGAGGATTGGTACGAGTTGGTGATTGTTTGTGGCCATCTCCGGTGATTGAGGAGATTTGTACCTTCCCCGGCGAAGCGCCGAAAGGTAACTCTAGAGGATTGCTCATGTCATTGAGTTACCTCACTTGTGGATAGGTTCTTGCGGTGTCCAATTGTGTGGACGAGGTTCATGCAACACCTCTTAGCCGCCGAACCACCAAGTGTTGGTCGACATAACGGGGACGTAGCGTGTTGGCAAGCACGTGAACCTCAGGAGAAAATTGGTTGTTTCTTACCCTTTGGTATTCTCCCAGTGATTGATAAAGTATTCATCTTGTGATTGGTTCACTCCTCTACGCGATGATATAATCACCTCACTTACTCATTTACATTCCCACAAACTAGCTATATCAAGCTCTTTAGTGTAGCTAGAATTGAGAGCTTGCTTTGTGGATTAAGTTCATCTAGTGGAGCTCTTTAGTGTAGCAATTGTGAGAGCTCTTAGTGAGTAGTGACCTAGTGGATTGTGTGTCTAGTGATCATAACAACTAGAATTATTGGATAGGTGGCTTGCAACCCTTGTAAAGCTAGAGCAAGTTTGCATTTCGCTATTTGTTATACTAATCAAATTGCTCTAGTTGATTTGTAGATTTTAAATAGGCTATTCACCCCCCTCTAGCCATATTAGGACCTTTCAAGTGGTATCAGAGCCTGTGGTCACCATTTGATTAAAGGCTTAACAACCTCGGTGTCAAATTATGGCTCAAGTTGTGTTCAACCATGTGGGGGGCAAACCACCGTTCTTTGATGGCACATGCTATGATTATTGGAAGAGAAAGATGAGGATGTATCTTGGTTCAATCAATGATCAAGTATGGGAGGTGACTGAGAATGACTATGCTATCATTGATCCCGACAATCCCACCAACCAAGACAAGACCAACAAGCAATGCAATACAATGGCTCTCAACACCATATACAATGCCATTGATTCCAAGGTGTTTGAGCAAATCAAGGATTGTGAAAGAGCTAATGAGGTGTGGAGGAGATTGGAGGAAAACATATGAGGGCACACTGGTGGTGAAGAGTGCCAAGTTGTACATCCTCAAGGATAAGTTGACAAGCTTCAAGATGAAGGATGATGAGAGCATTCTAGAGATGTTCCATCAGTTGCAAGTAATTATCAATGACTTGAAGGCTTTGGGAGAGAAGATCAAGGATGATGATGTCTCTCATCGGTTCTTAATGTGCCTACCTCCAAGATTTGAGATGTTGAGATTGCTTATCATAAGAGGAGGATTGAAGGAGATTACCCCTAACCAAGTACTAGGTGATGTCATGACACAAGAGACATACCATGTGGAAAGGGAGGGGGATAAGAAGGATGACAAGAAGGAAGAAGAAGACAAGAAGAAGAGTATAGCATTCAAGGCTAGCTCATCATCATCCAAGAACAAGGGAAAGTCCAAGAAAGAATCAAGTGATGATGATGATCTTAGTGATATTGATGATGAAGCTATGGCCCTCTTTGTACAGCAAGATGGGAAAATTCATGAAGAAGAAGGGCTATGGTGCAAGAAAGAGAAGAGATCACACCAAAAGCAAAGAATATGTGAGAAGATGCTACAATTGCAAGAGCCCCGATCACATTGTAGCGAATTGTCCCTATAATAGTGACAATGATGAGGATGAAAAGAAGAAGCACAAGAAGGACAAGAAAGAAAAGAAGGAGAAGAGAATGACCTTCCAAAAAAGAAGAAAGGTGGAGGCTATGTGGTCACATAGGATAGTGATGGCTCTTTGGATAGTGATAGCTCTAGTGATGATGACAAGAAATCTATCAAGAAAGCACTAGCAAGCATCGCCATCAACAACAAGCCCTCCATCTTCGACACTCCATCGACATGCCTCATGGCAAAGTCTACCAAGGTAAAATATGATGTGAGTGATGATGATAAATGTGAAAGTGATGCTTGTAGGAGTGATATGATGATGAGGAGGAGTACACCAAGGAGGAGCTCTTGGACATGTGTGAGCAAGTGCACACTTGCATTGAAATGAAGAGAAAGGAGTGCAAAGAATTACGCAAGAAAGTCAAATTTCTTGAGCAATCCTTTGATGAGCTCAATGCCACTCATGAGAGGCTAATGGAAGCCCATGAGAAGCTTGGCAAAGCTCACTCTAAGCTTGAAAAGGCTCACTCCTCTCTCATAGAGCAAGTCAAAATAGAGGAAGCCAAGAAGGAGCAAGTGATTATGTCTTGTGATGTGGGACTAACATGTGATCTTATTGATGAATCTTTTTATAAGCCCATTATAGTTGCTCCCACTAACACTTCTTGTAGCACTACTACTTCTACCTCACCTTTGAAGTGATGGTCTCACTTGTGATGCCTCACTAATGGTGGAAAATGAGACCCTCAAGAAGGAGGTGAATGAGCTCACTCGTGCCTTAGGCAATGCCTATGGTGGAGATGCCCGCTTGCTAAAGTGCTTGGGTAGCCAAAGGTTTTCTCTCAACAAAGAGAGATTAGGCTATACCCCCAAGAAAGGCAAGGCGGCCTTTGTCACTCCCAAAGTTAGCTTTGTGAAGGGCAATGGCGGTTTTGCAATAGATGCAAGCAAGTTGGGCATATAGAGCAATATTGCAAGACTAACAAGAACAAGCTACCTAATGTATCCTCAATTAAATTTGATTCTTGTTACATGCTTGTTAAGGGTGCCAATGGTGTGAAGGCTAAATTCATTGGTACACCAATTGTGGGCCCAAAGAAGAAGGCCATTTGGGTACCAAAGACTTTGGTAACTAACCTTCAAGGACCCAAGCAAGTTTGGGTACCTAAAAAGAATTGATCTTCTTTTATAGGTCAATTATAAAGCCAGAGGAAGGCATTGGGTGCTTGATAGTGGGTGCACACAACACATGACCTGGTGATCCAAGAATGTTCAATTCAATCAATGAAAATAAGAGCAATGGGATTGATAGTATCACATTTGGTGACAATGGCAAAGGCAAGGTCAAAGGGCTTGGTAAGATTGCAATATCCAATGACTTGAGTATTTCCAATGTGCTACTAGTAGAGAGCTTGAACTTCAATCTATTATCGGTAGCTCAATTGTGTGATCTTGGTTTCAAGTGCATATTTGGTGTGGATGATGTAGAGATCATAAGTGTAGATGGCTCTAACTTGATATTCAAAGGATTTAGATATGAGAATCTATACTTGGTTGATTTCAATGCTAGAGAAGCTCAATTGACAACATGTTTGATCACTAAGTCTAGCATGGGTTGGTTATGGCATAGAAGGCTTGGTCATGTTGGAATGAAACAATTGAACAAGTTGATTAAGCATGACTTAGTTAGAGGCTTGAAAGATGTCACATTTGAGAAGGATAAGCTATGTAGTGCATGTCAAGCCAGAAAGCAAGTTGGTAACACACATCCTAAGAAGAGCATGATGAGCACATCTAAGGCATTTGAGTTGATACACATGGACTTGTTTGGACCAACCACATACACTAGCATTGGTGGAAACAAATATGGATTTGTGATTGTAGATGATTTCACTAGATACACTATGGGTGTTCTTTCTTGTTGACAAGAGTGATGTATTTGCAACATTCAAATCATTTGTCAAGAGCATTCACAATGAGTTTGAAACAACTATCAAGAAAGTTAGAAGTGACAATGGTAGTGAATTCAAGAACACTAGAATTGATGAGTTGTGTGATGAATTTGGAATTAGACATCAATTCTTGGCCAAGTACACTCCACAATCAAATGGCCTAGTTGAAAGAAAGAATAGAACTTTGATTGATATGGCAAGATCAATGTTGAGTGAGTACAATGTGAGTCATTCATTTTGGGCCAAAGCAATCAACATGACTTGCTATTATAGCAACCGACTCTATTGTCACCCCATGATGGAGAAGACACCTTATGAGCTATTGAATGGAAGAAAAGCCCAGCATAGCATACTTTCGGGTTTTGGTTGTAAATGCTACATATTGAAGAAAGGCACTAGATTGAGCAAGTTTGAAAAGAAATGTGATGAAGGCTTCTTGCTTGGTTACTCCACTACTAGCAAGGCATATAGAGTTTGGAATTTGGCTAGTGGTACTCTTGAGGAGGTTCATGATGTGGAATTTGATGAAACAAATGGTTCCCAAGAGGAAGATGAGAATCTAGATGATGTAAGAGGCACTCAATTGGTCAATGCAATGAAGAACATGGACATTGGTGATATAAGGCCTAGAGAGATGATTGATGTTGAAGATGACAAGAATCAAGTGCTCTCTAACTCAAATGTGCAAGCTAGTGGTTCTCATGATCAAGTTCAAGCAAGAACAAGTGATGACAAAGTGCAAGATCAACAACAAGTAGGCTAGTTCATCATCTCAACCAAGTGATCAATCAAATGCAAGCAATCAAAGTGCAAGTGCTTCAACCAGCTAATGTTGCAAGAGATCATCCATTGGACACTATAATTGGTGATATTTCGAAGAGGTGTGCAAACTAGATCAAGATTGGCTTTATTTTGTGAGCACTTCTCATTTGTGTCATCCATTGAACCTAAGAAGATAGATGAAGCTTTGAAGGATGTTGATTGGGTCAATGCTATGCATGAAGAGCTAAACAACTTCACAAGAAACCAAGTATGGGAGTTAGTTGAGAGGCCTAAGGATCATAATATGATTGGAACCAAGTGGGTATTTTGGAACAAGCAAGATCAAGATGGGATAGTAATAAGGAACAAAGCAAGATTAGTGGCTCAAGGTTACACTCAAGTTGAAGGTCTTGACTTTGGAGAAACATATGCCCCGGTTGCAAGATTGGAAGCAATTAGGATCTTGTTAGCCTATGCTTGTGCCCACAACATCAAGTTGTACCAAATGGATGTGAAGAGTGCATTTCTTAATGGGTACATCAATGAGCTTGTGTATGTTGAGCAACCTCCCGGTTTTGAAGATGAAAAGAAACCCAACCATGTTTACAAGATTGAGAAAGGCTTTGTATGGATTGAAACAAGCACCAAGAGCATGGTATGAGAGATTGAGGGATTTTCTACTCTCTAAGGGATTCAAAATGGGAAAGGTTGACACCACTCTCTTCACCAAGAAGCTTGGAAATAACTCATTTGTAATGCAAATCTATGTTGATGCTATCATATTTGGGTCAACAAATCAAGATTTTTGTGAAAAGTTTGGCAAGATGATGGCAAGTGAGTTTGAGATGTCCATGATTGGAGAGCTTAATTACTTCCTTGGTCTTCAAATCAAGCAAATGAAGAATGGCACATTTATGAGTCAAGACAAGTACATTAAGGACATGCTCAAGAAGTTTGGAATGGATGATGCTAAAGCTATTAGTACACCAATGGGAACAAGTGGAAGCTTGGTGAGTGATCCTAGTGGCAACATGGTGGATCAAAAGACGTATCGGTCTATGATTGGAAGCCTACTCTATGTGACCGCATCAAGGCCGGATGTGATGTTTAGTGTATGCATGTGTGCTAGATTTCAAGCCTCACCAAGAGAAAGTCATTTGAAGGCAACAAAGAGAATATTGAGGTACTTGAAACATACACAAAAATGTTGGATTGTGGTATCCCAAAGGAGCAAGATTTGAGTTGATTGGATATTCAGACTCCGATTATGCGGGATGCAAAGTTGAGAGAAAGAGCACATCGGGCACATGTCAACTATTGGGAAGATCACTTGTGTCTTGGTCATCAAAGAAGCAAAATAGTGTAGCACTTCCAACCGCCGAAGCAGAGTACATTTTGGCCGGTAGTTGTTGTGCTCAATTACTTTGGATGAAGGCTACTTTGAGTGATTTTGGAAACAAATTCAAGCAAGTGCCATTGCTATGTGACAATGAAAGTGCCGTAAAGCTCACCAACAACCCGATTCAACATTCAAGAACAAAGCATATTGATGTCCGCCACCATTTCTAATGGAGATGGGGATCCTGATCTTCCGTTAGGTGATGATAACTATCGTTGTGGCAGAGAATGACACACCGATCCGGCTTTAGATCGAAAGATCGAACCCTGCAATCTTAGCACCACAGCTCCTCTAGTTATCAACCAAGTCACAGACTAGGTTTACCTCGCCAAGAAGGCTAATCCCTGCCTATGCAGTGAAGAACACAAGCAAGAACAAGAAAGAAAGCAACCAAATTGCAGATGAATGATTAATCTCATGAGTTGGGGTCTCACAAACCGATGAACAGCGAAACTGTTCTTGACAGAATAATCTAAGCAAAACCCAAAACCTAATAACGGCGGTGGCGTATGATTATAAAGGTCTTAGGATCATCGCCTACCCTAGACGCACCCCCTAATGGGCTCAAACACGATACATGATCCAACGGACCAAAAGAAGGTGTCGCAGCACCCTAGCAGATTCTGAACACTGACTTGTTTTGACGATTCCCGTTGATTCCGAAGATCTTTTGACATTGGATTGGATTCCTTATAAAATTATCTTTCCATCCATATGTAGATCATCGAAAACGGAGTCTGGATACGTCTTAGGTGACCAGTTTAAGGCAGACTGGTCCTGGATTCTGAGGCAGACTCGAACTCAAGTTGGACTGGGCCTCCGGCTTGGTTTGGACGTCCTTGCTGGCCTCCTAAGGTGGTGGCCAAGGAGGAGGACGTCCAAGGGCTTTCTTGGTGGGTTCTCCAAGTTCTTGGGGTGTGCTCCCACTTGGGCCAGGGTCCCAAGGATGAATAACAAGCCCATAACGACAGTGTAGCTCCCAGCAGAAATAGCGACAGAATATCTTGATGGTTTGGAGGCCTTGCTGATGTGATATTGAGATGAGACCAGATCTATTTGAAATCTTATCAAACAAGCTTTCCATCAAGTGCCCATTGACCTCGATCGCACTCCAGATGGCTGAGTTATGGCCTTCCCAATGAAGCAATGTCGAGCTGCCGATGAACCAAAAATTCAACTTTGATGAACTTGCACGTTGAGACATATTTGTACCTACATTCAAATAACGACATGTACATGTGGAACCAAGTGAATTGTACCAAAAATCACTATGCAAATGTAGGAACGAGCTCACCTTATAAACAATGGTCGTATCCGATGGTGTCATGTCCTCATCATCCTCCCCTTCTTGACAACAAACCGTCCTCGGTTTGGGATTAGCAGACTCCAAAGTATGTGTGGGAGGTGGTGGTGGTGAAGATGTTGTTGTAGTGGCGAAAGTAACCACTCGCCTTTTTATCGCAGTCTCAACCTTCGCAAATGGTTGCTCCACCCTTGCTAAAATCTGGTTGAGGTTGTTGCCAATGTTGGTATGGTTCTTTTACTGACATTCCTGCAATTCTTTTTCTGCAAGCATAGCAAGCTGGAACAAATGTTTGAGAGTATAAAATTCTATATGGAAAACAATATCTTGTATTTCATGCCTCAAACCACCAAAAAATGAACAATGGTATCTTCCATGTCCTCTACTATCCCACAACGTATTGCACACTTTTGAAACTCTGTATAATATTCTTGGATAGACATATTGCCCTGCTCTAAGCACTGCAATTTGTTATGCCATTCATGTTTATAAGAAGGAGGAATAAAACGATCACGCATAGCTATCTTAAGTTCTTCCCATGTACCAGGTAAAACATCCTCTACAACTAGCCCATACCACCAAATAATGGCAAAGTCCTTAAACTCACTAGTAGCTTGTCGAACTCTATATTGCTCAGGTACAAGGTGGGTAGTAAACTTTTGTTCTACCATTATCTCCCAATTAAGGTATCCTTCAGCATCATAATGATCCGAAAAGGATGGTATGGTCAATTTACCTCTCATACCTTGATGATTATAGTCTATATGTGAGGGCTCATTGTTCTTTATTTGGTTCATCCTTGCAAACTTCTGGTCCATGATTCCCTACAATTCACTCTTAAATAGAAAGTTGTTGTTTGATATTGTTAGAAATTAATATAAATCCTATCAACTATTTATTGGTTAGTGGAATCACACTCTCACACGTCTTACCAATTTCTTACAAGGTTCTTACCAACGTAAAGCAGTGGACGATACAACCGGTGGCTGGTTCGTGATACCTGTGAGGGTGTGACACTAAGATTGCAAGGGTATTTTCTGTACCGATCTGAAGTATATGTGGAGCTTGGGAGGCACGAAAAAGAACAAATATATATATGTGGCACACAAGTCAGTGACAAACAGCAATATTAAATAAATGTCTAGAGCACTTGTCCTAGTTGCTGGCCTATACGTGTTTCTATCACCAGTTGTGATAAACAAGAGAGGAAACAAGGATGAAAGGAAACAAGTATTAAAGTAGCAACGGATATGAACAAGGCAAAAGATACCACAAACAATAGAGCTATTGAGTGTTCCTTATGTGCTCCTTTTCGATATCTTCTATTCTCTTTTACTATTTTTTTCTTTTATTTTTTGTCCAATCTTTTTTTCTTGCTTTTGCTCTTTTGATATTTTTTTCTCAGCAAGGAGCACACAAGAATAAACCACAAAAAATTTGAGCTCAATTGAATAAAAGATGTGGCCTATAGAAAATTAGGACTGTGCTCTAAAAAGCATACCAAAACTTGTGGGCTCAGAAACTCAATTTTCCTAATCGAATTTCACAAATCTAATTTTTGCAAACCCAGTGCTGCTGGGATGAAATAGATCTAAAATTTTCTGGCATTCTCCGTAGATATAAAATTTTTCCCGTTTCCAGTTCGGATGCAAAAGTTATGACTGTTTTAAGAAAGCTGCTCGAATCAGGGATTTAGTGGACACAAGATGCAAACCGATGATGATACGGAATAGCGGTGGGTGGAGGTATCAACACAAACTAGAAAAGAACACAATCTAAACCAGCAACAAGACTTTGACCTAGGACACAAACTCAACAAAGTGGACTCTGAAACTGAATCATGCAAAGGCTATGGCGTGGATGGTTATAGGATAGGAAATAAATATGGCATTGGACTATGGGATAAAAGCAAAAACACTCGAACTAAGAGTAAGATGCGAACTTGATGGTATACCTAAAGCTCTGATACCACTTAATGGAGACGGGGATCCCGATCTTCTGTCAGATGATGGTAACTATCGTTGTGGCAGAGAATGACACACCGATCCGGCTTTAGATCGAAAGATCGAACCCTGCAATCTTAGCACCACAGCTCCTCTAGTTATCAACCAAGTCATGGACCAGGTTGGCCTCACCAAGAAGGCTAATCCCTGCCTACACAACGAAGAACACAAGCAAGAACAAGAAAGAAAGCAACCAAATTGCAAATGAATGATTAATCTCACGAGTTGGGGTCTCACAAACCGATGAACGGCGAAACTGTTCTTGATAGAATAATCTAAGCAAAACCCAAAACCTAATGATGGTGGTGGCGTATGATTATAAAGGTCTTAGGATCATCGCCTACCCTGGGCGCGCCCCCTAATGGGCTCAAACACGATACACGATCCAACAGACCAAAAGAAGGTGTCACAGCACCCTAGCAGATTCTGAACACTGACTTGTTTTGATGATTCCCGTTGATTCCAAAGATCTTTTGACATTGGATTGGATTCCTTATCAAATTATCTTTCCATCCATATGTAGATCATCGAAAACGGAGTCCGAATGCGTCCTGGGTGACCAGTTTAAGGCAGACTGGTCCTAGATTCCGAGGCAGACTCGAACTCAAGTTGGACTGGGCCTTCGGCTTGGCTTGGACGTCCTTGCTAGCCTCCTAAGGTAGTGGCCAAGGAGGAGGACGTCCAAGGGCTTTCTTGGTGGGTTCTCCAAGTCCTTGGGGTGTGCTCCCACTTGGGCCAGGGTCCCAAGGATGAATAAAAAGCCCATAACGACAGTGTAGCTCCCAGCAGAAACAACAACAGAATATCTTGATGGTTTGGAGGCTTTGCTGATGTGATATTGAGATGAGACCAGATCTATTTGAAATCTTATCAAACAAGCTTTCCATCAAGTGCTCATTGACCTCGATTGCACTCCAGATGACTGAGTTATGGCCTTCCCAATGAAGCACTGTCGAGTTGCCGATGAACCGAAAATTCAACTTTGATGAACTTGCACGTTGAGACATATTTGTACCTACATTCAAATAACGACATGTACATGTGGAACCAAGTGAATTGTACCAAAAATCACTATGCAAATGTAGGAACGAGCTCACCTTATAAACAATGGTCATATCCGATGGTGTCATGTCCTCATCAATTTCATAAGAGATCATCAACAAAAGGGGACATTTGCATTGAGAGTGTGGGCACCGAAGAATAAATTGCCGATATCTTCACCAAGCCACTTGATGAGAAGAGGTTTTGCAAGCTAAGAAATGAATTGAACATACTTGACTTCTCAAATATGTGTTGATGCACCCCTCCCATTATATGACATGCCTCTCCTTCGAGCAAAACAAGGTAAAGTTAATTGACATGTCATCCATCCATTGCTAAGGACTTGTTTAGTGTATCTAGTCATTCCTATCATGTCCTAGGCTCATTCATGAAAATCAAATGAATTTGATGCTTGTATGGTACCACTATTGCTTGTATGCTTGAAATGATCTAGTGGTAGCATATGACATGTTTGTGGGCTTGTAAACCTAGTGTTTGATCTAGAAAATAAGCTATAAGTGTTTAACTCAACATGGTATAAGATAACCCTTATTTGGAGGTGTGAAGAAGCTTGTCCTTGGATCAAACTGAGTTAAATATCTTTTGCAAAAGTAATCTAGATTGAACCAAATTGGGTAAATGATCCTCATCTCACATGGTTTCACCCCAACCTATCTATAATTTGAGCTCACCTTTTTGGGCTAATTGTTGACAAAGGGGGTGAGAAATTCACAAAGATAGTAAGATAGGAGGAGCAAACAAATGAAAACAAATGAAATGACTTTGTAAGGGGATCAATAAAAAATGCACACAAGTTGGGGGAGCAAGCTCATAAACTTGTATGTTGTATTTGAATGTGTATTTCATATATTTGCTTGCATGGCACAAGTTTTAAATTTCAATATCTATGCTTGTGTGGTGTATGCTAGTTATAGGCTTGAATGATGAAATGTGAAACTAGCATGCACAGGCTAAAGTAACTAGACTTATGGTCATTCTATGGAAACTAGACCCTTGTTTTTAATGTTGATCTCATGGGGTATTCTAGTTTTTATGTATGTCTAGTTACCAATGGTGCTAAGGATGGTATATTGGTGCACTTCGATTGGTATCATGCTTTAAAGGTCCATCTCTTATACCTTAGCATCATTTGGTAGACACTATATTTCCTATCTAAGCATATATGCAAGCTTCAATCCAAACTCTCAGCACATATGTAGGGGGAGCAATCGCTACCATATGGGATTCATGAAACTTGTCCATATTCTTTTACACATGGTAAATATGTTTGGACAAGCAACATGGATTCAATTAAATTTCAATTTATATCTTTGTGAAAGGGTTGTCATCAATTACCAAAAATGGAGAGATTGAAAGCTCTAGTTTGGTTTTGGTGAATTGATGAAACCCTAAGTGCTAACCTAGTTTATCAAAAGTGATTATGAGATAGGTAGCACTAGTCCAAGTGGTGTAGCAAATGAAGATCATGACATGCTGATGATGATGCCATGGTAATGATCAAGTGCTTGGACTTGAAAAGAAGAAAGAGAAAAACAAAAGACTCAAGGCAAAGGTATAAATGGTAGGAGCCATTTTGTTTCGATGATCAAGACACTTAGTGAGTGTGATCACATTTAGGTTCGATAGCTGTACTATTAAGAGGGGTGAAACTCGTATCGAAATGCGGTTATCAAAGTACCACTAGATGCTCTAATTCATTGCATATGCATTTAGGATCTAGTGGAGTGCTAACACCCTTGAAAATGTTTGTGAAAATATGCTAACACACATGTGCACAAGGTGATACACTTGGTGGTTGGCACATTTGAGCAAGGGTTAGAAACTTCACCGGTGCCCTATATAGAAAAGACAGAGGTCACTATAAGTGACCGGACGCTGGTCTCGGTTGGACCAGCGTGTCCGGTCAATGGCTGCCGAGGGCACGCTGTTTCGGTCTCATGACCGGACGCTGGCACAAAAATTGACTAGACACTCAGGGCCTGAGTCTGGTCAGTCTAACGTATGATGATGTTGAGTGACCGGACGCTGGGTGTGTCTAGTCGAGCATGACCGGGCTCGTCCTATCATGATTTCTTGCTTCTAGATGCTTACTGGAAACGTCTGGACGCTGATGTCCAGCGTCCGGTCACTTCGCAACAGCGCGTCCAGTCATCAGTTAACCATTGGGATTGGGCGTTCAGTATTTAAAGAGAAGGGACATGTGGCATGCATCGCACGATCGGACGTTGGGGTCCTACGTCCGGTCGCCCCGTGTTTAGTGTAGTGAGTAGCCCAACGGCTCTATTTTGTGGGGGCTTCTATTTAAGCCCCATGGCCGGCTCAAGCTCACTCTCTTGGCCATTTGCATTGATATAGCAACCTTGTGAGCTTAGCCAAAGCCCTCCCACTCATCTCCATCATTGATTCATCATCTTTGTGAGATTGGGAGAGAATCCAAGTGCATTGCTTGAGTGATTGCATCTAGAGACACTTGGTGTTCGTGTTTTTGCTGCAGGATTCACTTGTTGCTCTTGGTGGTTGCCACCACCTAGACGGCTTGGAGTAGCGGAGGAGGATTGGCATGAGTTGGTGATTGTTCGTGGCCATCTTCGGTGATTGTGAGGGGATTTGTACCTTCCCCGGCGGAGCACCGAAAGGTAACTCTAGTGGATTGCTCGTGTCATTGAGTTACCTCAATTGTGGGTAGGTTCTTGCGGTGTCCAATTGTGTGGACAAGGTTCGTGCAACACCTCTTAGCCGCCAAACCACCAAGTGTTGGTCGACACAATGGGGACGTAGCGTGTTGGCAAGCATGTAAACTTCGGGAGAAAATTGGTTGTCTCTTGCCCTTTGGTATTCTCCCAGTGATTGATAAAGTATTCATCTTGTGATTGGTTCACTCCTCTACACAGCGGTATAATCACCTCACGTACTCATTTACATTCCCGCAAACTAGCTATATCAAGCTCTTTAGTGTAGCTAGAATTGAGAGCTTGCTTTGTGGATTAAGTTCATCTAGTGGAGCTCTTTAGTGTAGCAATTGTGAGAGCTCTTAGTGAGTAGTGACCTAGTAGATTGTGTGCCTAGTGATCATGACAACTAGAATTATTGGATAGGTGGCTTGCAACCCTTGTAGAGCTAGAGCAAGTTTGCATTTCACTATTTGTTATACTAATCAAATTGATCTAGTTGATTTGTATATTTTAAATAGGCTATTCCCCCCCTCTAGCCATATTAGGACCTTTCACATGCCCGAGGTGCTAGCGGAGGGGGGTGGCCCCACCGCCGCACCTCAAGAGCCAGTAGGGGCGGGTGGATCTTCCACCATGCCCGAGGTGCCTGTGGAGGGGGGTGGCTTCGCTGCTGTGCCCCAAGAGCCAACCGGGGTGGGTGGATCTGTCACCGTGCCTAAGGTGCCGGTGGAGGGGGGTGGCTCCGCTGCTGCACCCTAGGATGTAAGGGAGGTGAGCCCCTCTGACCGGGAGAAGGCGGCGGGCTCAAAACAGCCCCGCACTGATGATGTAAGTCGTTGATTCCATTGTTTTTATCTATTTTTCTCTATTTTCAGCGTGACTTATGCCTTTTATTTCTTGCAGCGTCCTAAGATGGGGCAACTCTTTGGCGCTGGCGCCTAAGAAGAGCGTCGGCATTCAGGCGAGGCAGCGGCCATCGGTTGACGTCGCTGAAGAACCAGTGATGGAGGCGGTGCCGCTGCTGTCGACGAGTCGGTCAGAGCTTCTGACCGCGCTTGTGGCGCCAACCTCGGTGGGCGTGACATAGCTGAACGAGGCCCCGCTGAGGTAGGCAGAGGCGGTGGTGGCTGTGATAGGTGGGCCATGGCTGGACGCCACTGTGGTGGCGCTCGAGGCAGTGACGTGACCCGCACCTCTGGTGGCCCAAATGATGGCTCTCGACATGGGCCAGACAAAGGGGGACATGGCCGAGGGGTCCCCGGGCATCATGTCGGTGGTGGAGACGACCAGCGAGGAGTCACCCTTGGCCCTAGCGTCCGGAGGCAGCCACTCGCCCACGCGGGGCGAGCCTTTGCTCCAGTGGATAGATCTACAAGACCCGACATTGACACTCTTCTCGCTCGATGATGCTACTAAGAGCATAGAGTGGGAGAGTCTCAACGAGGGGATCTTGGCCATGCTAGAAGCTCTGAACTAGGCCAGGGGTGCCCTGCATGACATCGTCATTCCCACTGGCCGGGTATTCACTTAATCTTGCTTTTCGCCCTCTTCTTTCTTTATGTATTTTTGTGTTCTGACCATCATCTTCTTTTCAGTCCCTTATCACTCGCAGCTGGGAGAAATCCCGATTCCTTCGTGAGCAAAAGGAAAGCTGGGACCGCCTTGTCGAAGAGTCCTAGTTGCTTAGGGATGTGTCCACCTAGCTTGTTGCCACCCAATAGAGGGTGGCCGAGCTAACTCCCCTAGCCAAGGGGGTGGAGAATCGTCGACTATGGGAGGCCAAGGCCCATCAGGACATAGAGGACGTCGAGAAGGCAATTGAGGAACTGTCGACGAGTTCATGGTAGGATGAGGAGGAGGCCGCCAAAGTTAGGAGGGAGCGGGACCAGCTACTCTAGAGGGACGCTGAGACCCGCCAGCGGATCATCGACCTCCTAGCCGAGGCTGAGAAGGAGTAGGAGCTCAAGCTAGGAACTAAGGAGAGGTTTACGGCCCTATAGTAGAGGGTGAACCTAGATGCTGAGGTGGTTGCCTGGCTATGTAAGGAGCGAGACGAGCTACGCCAGACCACGGAGAGGCTCCGCTCAAAGCGCGGCGCAGCCCACGAGGAGCACGACTAGGCCATCCGAGATCATGATAAGGCACAACAGAGGATCAGCTCCCTCCAGGCCGAGCTCAAAACCATGACGTCCTAGAGGCTAGAGGCCAAGAGCGTCTTTGTCGGGTTGTCCACAGAGCTCACCGAGGCGTGAAGGACCCTTCAAGCGGAGAGCAATGAGCACGATTTCCTGAGCGCTGCCCTCGGAGTGGTCTGCGACGAACTAGAGGTGGTGTGGTCGGAGGGGACCAGCTCGCTTGCGGCCCATGCCATAGATATCACGGTGCGGGTGCGTCAGCTTGAGAGGGAAGCTCTTCGCTCTAGGATCACCCAAGCCTTCGCCATCACTTGCTCTCACTATGCAAATAGTATTGACTTGGAGACAATGAGCCTTGGCTTCGCGCCTGGCTATGAAGCCTCTGAGCCGGATGAGATAGAGACGGCGGTGGCTCCTCTCGCGTGAAACCTGGTGGACAAAGTTGAAGACATAGTTCTCCCCCAGAGGGGGTAGTTAGTCATATAGGTCGGATGAACACTTATTGTAATATGTGAACAAGCGCTGACCTTTATGTATCGCAAAAACAATTTTGTAACTTTGTTTTATTTTATTGAACTTGTTTTCTTCCCTTTTTATATGTGAAAGAAGGGCTCACGTATTTCGACCCTTCCATTCATTAAGACTATAGGGTCCAAGGTGTAAGGGTGGAACTTTGATCACGCTGGTGAGCAAAGACACCATAGCCAACGAGGCGTAGGATTTTTGCAGTCTAACTAGGGATGATCAATTTATTCGTTTCCTCAAACCTTGCCGCTAGGCTTAGCATGAGGAAGAGGTCTGACATGGCAACTTTTTTAGAATAGGTGTACCTATACCTTTATTAGCCCTTGAGTGAGATCCGACCCCTTGCCATTGCTGGGGTCGGATGTCACTGAAAATCGAGGGGAGGATAGCGAAACTTAGGAGAATGCATCTCTTGTATTTGCATGTACCCTCTCCCTAGGATCTTAGCTATCATTCTATGACTGAGCGTTAGGTCTCCTTACAAGTCCAACCTTCCTTGAGCCCCCACGTGTGGTGGGGATTTGGTCAAGTGTCAGCTTGTTTTTGTGACTATCGCCCCGTCCATGGTTTCTGCAACTAGAGGGGTTGAATTAATGTTACTTGCCTTAGTGGTTCAAGTGACATGCTTGGTGAGCTTGCTAATGGGCATGTTCGAACGAAATCTGGTTTCGTCGCTTGTGACGGGGTCAGCAAAGCCTTCGTGTGGCATTTCGTTGCTCCTTAACCCGCCTTCCAACAGATTCCCTCTCAATGGGGATTCTATGGGCTCGGCTAGAGGCTAGGATTGAATGAGAAGGTTGAGATGACCTTGTCTACTTCTAAGCGGGATGGGCATAGGCCACTGAGACTCATCTGTGTTTTCCCTCCTAGCTCTTTGTTCGACATGGGGCGGCCTTGGGCCCTCCATGAGCTGGCCTTCAAACCTCGGTCTTTTGATCTAGGATTGGGCGGCTTGAGCCCCTAAGCCCCATGGGGTTCGGTAGGGGTCGGCCGTGATTCATGTGTCACCCCATCCTCAGTTTCTGCAACTGAAGGGGCTGAGCTAACAACAATTGCCTCGATGGCTCGAGTGTTGTGCTCGGCGAGCTCGCTGACGGGCATGTTCGAGTGGAATCTAGGTCTCTCATCCGCTGAAGGGGTTGGTAGAGCCCTCATGCGGCATTCCACTACTTCTTAACCCACCTCCCAGCAAATGCCCGAGCCATTCGATAGGTTCGGGTGGCCCGTTGGCCTCTCCTCGATGGAGATTCCATGGGCTTGGCTCGAGGTTATAATCAAATAAGAAAGGTCGAGATGTCCTTGCCCGCTTCCGAGCGGGGTCGAACAAGGCCGCTGGGGCCCATCTTAGTTTTTCTCCCCTGGCTCTATTTGACACGAGGCGGCCTCGAGCCCTTCATGGGCCAACCTTCGAATCTTGGTCGATCGCCGCTCATATTGAATGAGACAACCGCCACTTTGTGACATGATGTGAATTGTTGTGATGCGGAAATTGCATGTGCAATGCTTGGATGTATGGGATGATTGAATGGACAAATATATGAATGATCATAGTTAAGAAAAAATAGGGGTCGGTAATGTTACCTCGATGGCATGAGTGACGGGTTCTGGGAGCCCTTTACCAGATATGTCCGTGCGGGGGTCGGGTCCATCATTCATGATGGGGCCGACGTAACCTGCACGAGCCTCCCATTCTTCCGTATCTATCTCTCAGCAATGGCCCAAGCCATTCGATCGATTTGGGTGACCTAACAGCCTCTCCTCGATGGAGATTCCATAGGTATGTCCCTCCAAACCCTTCCCAAGAAGGTGGAGGTTAAGGTTTGGAGTGTGGAGACAAAGTCTCTGATCATGCTGGTGGACCAAAATGCCATAGCCGCTAGGACGTAGGGTCCTAACGATCCAACTAGGCTTACTCAAAGTTTGCGCTCGCACACCATGCCTCTAGTTTTTAAACATAAGGAGGGGTCAGACAAAGAGAATGTCTAGTGAATAGACACTCCCGCCAGCCCTCGAGCGATGTTCATCCCCTTGCCATTGCTGGGGTCTGAGGCTCGGTATTGAAATTAATACATAAAGTAAGTAAGGAAGGGTGCTTGTCTCTCGGCAACAGTTTTGAGCCATTTGATCGACCTGGGCACCGATTTTACCATGATGGTAAGAGTGATGGGTTCGGAAAGCCTCCTTTGGATATGAGCGTGATCTTGTCTACTCCTTACATGTTTCTTGTTAGTGGCCAAGCCATCCGAATGACTCACGTTGCCTGTTGAGACAAGATTTTCCTACAGAAATAGAGGATGAGAACATCTCGTGCAAGAATTTAGTTTAGGCAGATAAGCTAAGTGACGAACTTGTGCAAAAATGGATAAGCTCTCAAACTTTGTTACAACAAACAACTTTTTAGCTCTTCTCCCCCTTTTTGTAAAAAAGGTTTAGTGCGTTCCGACCCTTTTCATAGTTTAAGGTCATAAAGCTCAGAGTACGGGTGAGCCAACTCTGATTATGCTGGTGAGCAAAGGCGTCGTAGCCGCTGGGTCATAGGTTTCTCGTAGTCCGACCAGTTATACTTAGAGCTTGTTCCCAAAAACCTAGCTCCTAGTCCTTAACGTGAGAAAAGAGGGTAGGCACAGAGAATGTTTGTAGGATAAATGTACTCATATCAACCCCTGAGTGAGGCCCGACCCCTTGCTATTGCTGGGGTCGGATGTCATGAAGGATCGGAGAGTTTTGATAACGAAATTGATAAGGAAAAGTGTGTGTTTATTAGGGGTAAAAGCGACGTAGCTGCTCGATGTTCCAAGCATTGGTGAAGATTCTACCGTTGATGGTCTTGAGCTTGTAGGCACCTGGATGGAGCACCTCTGCAACTATGTATGGTCCTTTCCACGGTGGGGAGAGCTTGTGGTGATCCTTGTTGCTCTGGTCGAGGCAAAGGACCAAATCCCCGACGTTGAAGTCCCGACCCCACACTTGTTGGCTATGGTACCGTCGTAACACCTGCTGGTACTTGGCCGAGTAGAGGAGGGCAACATCGTGTGCTTCATCTAGCTGGTCCATGGCGTCCTCGAGGGACGCCTTGGCTCCCTATTCGTCGTACACCTTGATCTTTGGTGCTCCATAGTCGAGGTTAGTTGGGAGGACAGCCTCAGAACCATAGATCATGAAGAAGGGTGTATAGCTAGTGGCTCGACTAGGGGTTGTCCTCAGGTTCTAGAGTACTGAAGGAAGCTTGGCGATCCATCGTGCGCCAAACTTATTCAACCGGTTGAAGATTCTGGGCTTAAGGCTGTGGCAGAACCTCCTAAGAAATCGGGCCCACGTGCACCTATCAGTTGTCTTAACAGACCTCGGATAGCGTACACGAGTTCCCAACAACTCAACAGGTCTGTCGGGTGTCCTCGGGAGACCCGAATCATCCACAATTCTCTTTTCAAACAGGATCCCAATCACAGACATTGCAGATTACAACAGTTTATTCAAATATATATACCAGAGTAAAAGATAGCGAAAGTCTTAAGATAACATAGTTACAAACCAGTTGTTTTCAAACTTACAATACCATAAGTGTCATACAACCATAGTAGCGGGATAATATTACATTAATTTTATTTATCAAACAAACTAGTGCCTTGTCCAAAGGCCATTCATCACTCCTCATCGTCATTGACTTCAAACACAGTCATGCAGCAGGGACCAAAACAAGCCTGCGCATGCGACTCACCTGCAACAAGGGTTAACAAACCCTGAGTAACAAAGGTACTCAACAAGACTAACCCGACGCAATGGGTGTAAAACTTTAGGGATGCAGGGGTTTGGGACAAGGTAAGGATATAGCAAAATTCAAAGTCCTTTGCCAAAAGCTTAATATATTTATCCTATTCTCAAATTTTACCCCTAAGTCCTTTTAGTTCATTATCTCAACTAAATATACATTTCCCATATTCCATTCCTTCTCATTCCATTCTTTTCTCATATTTTAGTAATTCACCAGTCCTACATTGCTTCTGTAATGAATCGAGTCTCCATATCCACGGAGCACCGACAATTCAAATTCATTCAAGTCCCAGCTGGGGATTCCTTATCACACGACATATGTAGAACTTAATCTTGCATATATCAACCTCGCTACCGGATCCTCCTATACTAAGCCATCTCCACGCCACCCTGAGAGCACAGCACACCTCAAATCCGGCCACATTCCAGCCACTGAGGGTACACGCTACTCCCGCCATCTCTCCACTCCCAGTGCGTGGGCATTCGTCTTAGTATCGGATTAGCCGAAGTAGGCTTACCGGAGTATGTGACCAGTACTACAAAGTGTCTCGTTCAGAAGATCCACAATGAGTGGCCTTTAAGCGACATAGCCGGCAACATTACCCAAAAATTCAAGGTAAGTCACCCGACTAGTCTCTAGTCATTCAACCTTCTTTCTTTCTTTGGCCAGTATGCCATCTTTGATTGTATCGAAACTTTTACTTTGAAAGCCTACCATAAAGCATACTAAGCATTCTACGCCTTTGTAAATGAAAACATCTTCAAGGATGGTAAACAATTATCAAGGTAGGTAATGCATCAAGTAGGTAACATTTGAATTAAACAACTTAATGCAATAAGTAACATAGGTGATAAACTTTCCAAAGTAAACAAGGTAAGGGTTTAATGCATAAACCGGGGCTTGCCTTCGTTGATGATCTCAGGTTCCGGATCAGTACCACAATTATCGAATCCCGTGACAACCGGGGATTCTTCCAGAACTTGCTCAACTAGAATCTGTTTCGTTCTCAGGTTCTACATGAAATGATAACATATGCTTTAACATGATGATAATGTAAACATGATGCTTTCACGGTACATGAAATGTAAAAACACCCCGCAAAGGATTTTATTTCACGGTACAGTTGCAAGCCAACAAAACCAACTTGCAATCCTACCATCAAGAACCACACATGTGACTTGACCAAATGGATCTTGAAACCCTACTAGTCACAAAACATGACCAAAACAAGATCCAACACTAATCAAACACTTAGGGTTTGTCTTTATTTATTTTTGAATTAATTTGGAATTAAGCCCAAAAATGAACTTGTTCCAAATGACCTGAAAATTTTATGTAAGCTTCCTTATGACAAATTAGTGTACCAAAACAAATTTCATAATTTTTGGAATTATACAGTGACCTACAAAAATCATGGAAATTGCATTTATCAATTAATGGACTGAATATTTGAACATTAAAAATTTATTCAAATTTCAAGTTTCAAATTTTTAAACCATACTAGAACATGTACAGAAGCTACACACAAAATTTCAGAATTTTTGGAGCTATGAAGAATTTCCTACAAATTCCCAAAGTTTCAGCACTATTCACAAATTCAAAAATACAAAATTGCACTGTTCTTCTTCCTCACTCGCACTGACAGCTAGGCCCCACTGTCAGTGACTCAAAGCAGACTGCACGGCGGCGTGGTCAGTTTCGATCGGCAAAACGCGCCGGTGGTGATTCTCCGGTGAGATGGACTGCACCAACGTGATCTACACCATGTCGCGAATCTAACCCAACCCTCAGAACAGCAACAGGCACACCAGATGGAACCCTACGCCGGCCATGGCGACTCGGACTCGACTGGCGGTCGACGTAGCTATGGCTATGGTGTAGTAGAGTCAAAAGAAGAGCGAGCATCATGCTCAGGAGCTCACCGTGATCACGAGGGTGTACTTGGTGCAGACGGAGGCGTACTGAATCGCCCTGGCCACGGTGAGGTGAGTCGCGGTGGAGCTTCGGCCGGCTCCGAAGAAGACGACGCCGTGCGGTGGCGCCAGGACTGCCAGGAGCGCCACGATCAGGCTTAGGAGGAGCAGAAAGACGAGGCGAAGCTACTGGCGGATGCTACCTGACTTAGGATGCTACGACGGCGGCGAATTTCGCGAGCGCAGTGAGGTCGTCGGCGGCGAGCAGAGGCAGGAAAGGAAGAGAGGGACGACGACGGTACGACTATTTATAGCCAGGAGGAGCTCGTCTGGCTTCGACAGCACACTGACGAAGATGCCACGGCGATGGCAGCATGTCACCACGCGTGAAAGCGGCGAAGAAGGTCGGCGGCAAGCAGCTCGGTGGCGGTGGCGTCCTATTCCGGTTGGATTTTGAATTTTGAAATAATTACAGAACTGCCACTGCGTCCATTTTTCAAATTACTCACAATTTTTCTAAAGAAGTTGAAAATCTCCAAAAATGAAAGTTGTTCAATTTTTCAAACTCTACAACTTTGCTTCTAGGAATATTTTCAAATTCTGCCTCCATTTTGAAATTTGAATTTGGGGTGCATTTGAGCATTTGAATCATTTCAAAATTACTCCAAATTTTATATGTAAACTTGAAAAACTTTGAATACCAAAGTTGATCCACATAAAATAAACTCCAACTTTGCTTTTTGCCTCTACCCCAAATTCCACATGGATTTTGAATTAGTCAAAAGGGGCAAAAAGGACTTTTATAATTTGAATATGAATTCAAATTTGATTTGTCTTCCTTTTTCTTAAATTTTGATTTTTGACCAGTAACATGGCCCATTAGGGTTATTTAAGTCAAATGACACATGACCTCACATGATCACATGAATTTTGACCCTTGTAGTCATGATCTTTATTTAGGGTTTCGAATCACATCACATGAAATAACAACATTATGAAATAAACCTTATTTAGTGAATGCATTCAAAACTTTATACTAAATGAATGCTTTGCAATGCATATGATGACATGTCAAATTTTAGTACTAGGTCAAAACACCAGAGGTGTTACAACCCTTCCCCCTTAAAGAAATCTCGTCCCGAGATTTAAAACTTAAGGCTAAGTAATGGAAAAGGAAATGTGTCAAGCTAACACATTTGAACTTTATTCAAAAGGCGAGTGAGGGGGTTTTCCATTCCGTTGACAAAAGAGACAAGTTACAATATAGACAAGGTATTGCAACTAGATAGAAGCGAAGAAGTCAGGAAAATTCTCTTCTAAGTAATCCTCAGACTCCCAAGTAGCTTCATCTTCAGTGTGTTGATTCCATTGTACTTTGTAGAACTTGATCGTACGTCTCCGAGTGACTCGATCTTTCTGATCTAAGACTCTAATGGGGTACTCGGCATAAGTCAAATCAGGTTCTAGTTCTACATCACCAAAGTCGATCTCTTGGTCAGGTACTTGAAGGCACTTCTTTAACTGAGATACATGGAAGATATCATGCACAGCGGACATGTGATCAGGTAGCTTGACGCGATAGGCGACTAGGCCCACACCGTTGTTGGATTTGAAAAGGACCGACATAACGGGGCGCCAACTTTCCCCGAATCCCAAAACGATGAACTCCTTTCATTGGTGAGACCTTGAGGTAGACATAATCTCCCACTTTGAATTCTAGCGGTCGTCTCCTCTTATCAGCATAGCTTTTCTATCGGGATTGAGCTACCTTCATATTGGCTTGTATGAGTTTAACTTTCTCTTCAGCTTCCTTGACCACATCCGGTCCAAAGAACCAACGTTCTCCAGCTTCTGACCAATTTAAAGGTGTTTGGCACCTACGGCCATACAGTGCCTCGAATGGTGCCATTTTAATGCTCTCTTGATGGCTATTGTTATACGAGAATTCAGCTAAGGGAAGGCATTCATCCCATTTAGCACCAAAAGAAAGAACACATGCTCTTAACATATCTTCAAGAATTTGATTTACCCTTTCAGTCTGTCCATCTGTTTGCGGATGATAAGCAGAACTACGGATAAGTTTAGTTCCCAAAGACTCATGTAGACTTTTCCAAAACTTGGATATGAACAATGACCCTCTGTCAGAGACAATGGTCTTGGGTGCCCCATGCAGACTGAAGATTCTATCAAGATAAAGCTTGGCATATTGTTCCGCTCGATATTTATCTCTGACTGGTAAGAAATGAGCTATCTTGGTTAGGCGATCAACAATAACCCATATTGAATTGTAGCCTGCAGATGTCCTAGGCAACCCTACTATGAAGTCCATACATATATCTTCCCACTTCCAAGATGGAACTGGTAACGAATGTAATGGACCTGCAGTCTTCATATGAACCGCTTTGACTCTCTGACAAATATCACACTTGGCTACATATTGAGCTATTTCTATTTTCATTTTGGTCCACCAATATCTCTTTCTCAGATCATGATACATTTTGTTGCTACCCGGATGAATGGAGTATCTTGTAGAATGAGCTTCATCAAGAATCTGCTTTCGCAGCTCTGGATTTTTGGGTACTACCAATCTATCCTTGAACCATACGACATCTGATTCATCAATCTTGAAACATGTTGGTCTCCTAGATCTAACTTTATCCTTAATATGGGCTATGCCCTTACTTTTCTGTTGAACAGCAATGATCTGATCTTTAATAGTGGACTCAACTGCAATATTGGATAGGGAACCTTGTTCTATGATTTGTAAATTTAGATGCTCCATCTCTTGACACAATGTTCATTGCATAGGTTCTACAATCAGACAATGACAATGACTCTTGCGACTCAGGGCATCGGCAACCACATTAGCCTTGCCCGGATGATAGTGCACTTCTAAATCATAATCTTTAATAAGTTCCAACCATCTTCTTTGCCTCATATTCAATTCTGACTGGGTGAAGATGTATTTCAAACTTTTGTGATCCGTATAGATATGACATATATTGCCCAATAAATAATGTCGCCAAATCTTGAGTGAATGAACAACAGCAGCTAATTCAAGATCATGGGTGGGATAATGTTCTTCATGCTTCTTGAGTTGTCTGGAAGCGTATGCTATGACTCTGCCTTCTTGCATCAGAACACAGCCAATACCAATTCTAGATGCATCACAATAGATATCAAATGGCCTCTCGATATCAGGTTGTGCTAATACTGGTGCAGTTGTCAACAACTTCTTCAATGTCTGAAAGGCCTCTTCACATTCTGTTGACCATACAAACTTAGTTTGATTTTTCAACAGTCCAGTAATTGGCTTCGCAATTCTGGAGAAGTCAGGGATAAACCGATGGTAATACCCTGCCAACCCTAGGAAACTACAAACTTGATGAACAGTTGTAGGTGCTTTCCAATTAAGGACTTCTTCTACCTTGCTCGGATCTACAGCTATACCTTCAGCAGATAGCACATGACCCAGAAATTGTACTTCCTCCAACCAAAATGCACATTTGCTGAATTTGGCATATAATTGGTGATCTCTTAATCTTTGTAGAACAATACAGAGATGTTCCGCATGTTCCTCTTTGCTCTTAGAGTAGATAAGAATGTCATCAATAAACACCACGACAAACTTATCCAACTCAGGCATGAAAACTGAGTTCATCAGGTACATGAAATGAGCCGGGGCATTGGTCAGCCCAAAAGACATGACTAAATACTCATATAGACCATATCGGGTAGTAAATGCTATCTTCGGCACATCTTCATCGTCTGATCTTAATCTGGTGATAGCCCGATCTCAAGTCTATCTTCGAGAATACCTTAGCTCCCGCAAGTTGATCAAAAAGCAAATCAATTTGGGGTAAGGGGTATTTGTTCTTGATGGTGACTTCATTTAATGGCCGATAGTCAACACATAACCTTAAGGTTTGGTCCTTCTTCTTCACGAAGATTGCAGGGCATCCCCAAGGTGATGAACTGGGTTGAATGAAACCCTTGTCTAACAACTCTTGTAGTTGCATTTTTAATTCTGCTAGTTCTTTGGGTGGCATCCTATATGCTCTTCTGGACACTGGTGCTGTCCCTGGTTTTAGATCAATTCTGAACTCTACGTCTCGGTCTGGTGGCAGACCAGGCAGATCATCAGGGAAAGACATCCGTAAACTCACATACCACTGAAATTTTCTTGGCTCCTTCAACAATAGTTGCACAGACTGTTTCCACTATACTCTTAGGAAAGGGAAGTTGGATGAGAAGTTGGGTTTTGCTGTCAGGTGCATTTACCCTTATGGTTCTACGCAGGACATCTATGATAGCCCCGTGTTGAGTTAACCAGTTCATACCAAGGATCACATCTATATCTTGATCCTTTAATATCAGCATATTGGTAGGGAACTCATAACCTCCCAAATCAATAGGTACATGCTGAACTACCTCCCTTGTACAGATTCGTCCCCCGGGCGACTGTATATGATAGGGTTCTTTTGTTTCCCCAATAGCTATCCCATGCTTCACAACAAATGTACGATTGATGAATGTATGGGATGCACCAGAATCAAATAAGGTAATTGCAGGATGCTTAGCAATGGGAAACATACCCATCATAACTGGTTCTCCTTCTAGGAATAGATTCCACTTGAGTATAGAAGACCCTTCCAGTTTTCTTCTCAGCCTGACCCTTCTGATTGATTCTGAGCATTGCCCTTGTACTGATTCTGAGCTTGAGTAACAGGGGCTTTGGGTGCATCAGGATTGTTCTTCCTAGGATACGGACATTCTCGAGAAAAAGTGTCCGGGTTTACCACAATTATAGCATGGAAAATTGTGATTCTGGGGAGTAGCATTGCGGTTTGCATTATTTGTATTATTTTGCTGCTGCGGTGCTTGATGAGTATAAGGCGTATTAGTTGTAGGGCGAATAAAGATTTGCTGCCTGCTTTGGCCTTGTTGTGGGCGGAATGGTGCACTGGCCATGATTCTGAGGATGGTATACGATCTTCTGACGCTTTCCACTCGACGATCTAGGAAGCAAATATTTTCTTCTTCTTCGCCTCCTTGTGTCGGCGGTAATTCTCCTCTGAAGCGATAGCAATGTTGATTGTCTCATGGTAAGTTGCGTTACCACAAGTTGCCATCATGGTCTGAAGTTTAGTGTTCAGGCCTCTAAGAAAATGATTCTTCTTCTTCCTGTCAGTATTCACATACTCAATAGCATACTGCGACAGGTGATTGAAACAGCCCAACATAATGCATCACCGGGTGCTCCCCTTGCTTAAGAGCCAAGAACTCTTCTAACTTCATGGTCATCACACCGTCTGGAATATAATGTGCCCTGAAGGCATCCTTGAACTCCCTCTAGTTGATTTGGTGACCAGCGGGCTGTACTGCCACCAAATTTGCCCACCAGGCACCAGCAGCTCCTCGAAGTTGCTGTGCCGCAAACCTTGGTTTCTGAACCTCGGTACAGTGAATCAGCTCGAACTTTTGCTCTATTGTCCTAAGCCAATCGTCTGCTTCTAAAGGTTCGTCTGCCTTAGAGAACACAGGCGGACGTGTGTCAGTAAAATCCACATAGGTTGACTCGTCATTTCCATTATTACGACGGCCACGATTAGGGTATGGTGCCTACTGGTTCTGCGCCAATTCCCTTAACAGCCTAGCATTCTCTGCTCGTTGCATTGACGAGTGCGGCTATGGCATCTGCCATAGTCGAAGGCATTGGTGGAGGATTAGGGCACTCATCATCGTCGTGCGAGCCACTAGCACCAGTTCGAGGTGATAGGACGAGGCATCTGTTAGAGAAACACATTTACTTACATTATTCTTTATTGAAAGCATTTAAAAGGTTTCATACTACAAAGGGTCCTTATTTATATTACATGTCTTGTATCCCACAAGACAACCCTGGTTTTCTAGGAAAGCAGTAAAGGAACTATTACTACTCTAAGCTCTTCAGTCTTCTGCATCCGTGCCCATATCGGACTGAAACCTCATCTTCATCTGAAGAAGTACACTAACTCCTCTAGGATCCTCCTCCTCTTCTTCATTCTCGACTTCTCCTGGAGCTACAATCATTTCTTCATCGGTAACTTCACCATCCCCATGAGGAGGATGAAGTTGAGCAGTACAACATGTGGACATTCTCATGAAGAATAGGCATTGTCCATCTCTAGGTCTTCTACGTAGAACTCCAACTCATGGACGCGTTCATTGGCCGCATCCTCTCGTGTCCTAGGCTTCATTCCGTAGCTCCATGGTCATGGTGATGCCCCTTTGCATTTCCGCCAACTCCTCTTGATCTTTGGCATGAGCTCGACGAAGAGTGTTGAGCTCCTTGTTAAGGTTCTCGATGTTGGCGGGGTTGCTTGAAGATCCTTCATCTCCTAGGGTCTTGGCACTACCTTCACCAAGCTCGTGGTTTCTTGGTGCCAACTGATGACGAGGGACTCCATGAGGTCCGGTGGACTTGCGTGCGGTTTTCTTGGTCTTTGCCATAGCCTGTAGGATTTAAGGTAGGACTATAAGAATAGCTTGAGGATAACGGAGGTTAGCAAGAATGGGATTGACATTACTTACCCAACCACTATTAAGGGGAATTATTATGCAAGTGCTCAAGCATGATGCATGAATCGATCTTACGAATCTAAGTACAAAAGATTAATATAATCATAAGTACTAGATTTTTAATACATAGGACAAACCTAATCATATTATCCGCCACAAACTTTCAATAAGTCAGGATTGAGTCTAGATCAAAGGTAAGAAGAAAGAAATTTAAACTTTAAAATATCAAGTTTACTTTCTTTGATCCAAATCATTTTGAAGGTTTTCCAAAGTAACCTACAATGATCTTAGATGGGAACTGCTCTGATACCAGCTGTGGCAGAACCTCCTAAGAAATCGGGCCCATGTGCACCTATCGTTGTCTTAACAGACCTCGGATAGCGTACACGAGTTCCCAACAACTCAACAGGTCTAGTCGGGTGTCCTCGGGAGACCCGAATCATCCACGATTCTCTTTTCAAACAGGATCCCAATCACAGACATTGCAGATTACAATAGTTTATTCAAATATATATACCAGAGTAAAAGATAGCGGAAGTCTTAAGATAACATAGTTACAAACCAGTTGTTTTCAAACTTACAATACCATAAGTGTCATACAACCATAGTAGCGGGATAATATTACATTAATTTTATTTATCAAACAAACTAGTGCCTTGTCCAAAGGCCATTCATCACTCCTCATCGTCATTGACTTCAAACACAGATCATGCAGTAGGGACCAAAACAAGCCTGCGCATGCGACTCACCTGCAACAAGGGTTAACAAACCCTGAGTACAAAGGTACTCAACAAGACTAACCCGACGTAACGGGTGTAAGACTTTAGGGATGCAGGGGTTTGGGACAAGGTAAGGATGTAGCAAAATTCAAAGTCCTTTGCCAAAAGCTTACTATATTTATCCTATTCTCAAAGTTTTACCCCTAAGTCCTTTTAGTTCATTATCTCAACTAAATATACATTTCCCATATTCCATTCCTTCTCATTCCATTCTTTTCTCATATTTTAGTAATTCACCAGTCCTGCATTGCTTCTGTAATGAATCGAGTCTCCATATCCGCGGAGCACCGGCAATTCGAATTGATTCAAGTCCCAGCTGGGGATTCCTTATCACACGACATATGTAGAACTTAATCTTGCATATATCAACCTCGCTACCGGATCCTCCTATACTAAGCCGTCTCCACGCCACCCGAGAGCACAGCACACCTCAAATCCGGCCACATTCCAGCCACGAGGGTACACGCTACTCCCGCCATCTCTCCACTCCCAGTGCGTGGGCATTCGTCTTAGTATCGGATTAGCCGAAGTAGGCTTACCGGAGTATGTGACCAGTACTACAAAGTGTCTCGTTCAGAAGATCCACAATGAGTGGCCTTTAAGCGACATAGCCGGCAACATTACCCAAAATTCAAGGTAAGTCACCCGACTAGTCTCTAGTCATTCAACCTTCTTTCTTTCTTTGGCCAGTATGCCATCTTTGATTGTATCGAAACTTTTACTTTGAAAGCCTACCATAAAGCATACTAAGCATTCTACGCCTTTGTAAATGAAAACATCTTCAAGGATGGTAAACAATTATCAAGGTAGGTAATGCATCAAGTAGGTAACATTTGAATTAAACAACTTAATGCAATAAGTAACATAGGTGATAAACTTTCCAAAGTAAACAAGGTAAGGGTTTAATGCATAAACCGGGGCTTGCCTTCGTTGATGATCTCAGGTTCTGGATCAGTACCACAATTATCGAATCCCGTGACAACCGGGGATTCTTCCAGAACTTGCTCAACTAGAATCGTTTCGTTCTCGGGTTCTACACTGAAATGATAACATATGCTTTAACATGATGATAATGTAAACATGATGCTTTCACGGTACATGAAATGTAAAAACACCCCGCAAAGGATTTTATTTCACGGTACAGTTGCAAGCCAACAAAACCAACTTGCAATCCTACCATCAAGAACCACACATGTGACTTGACCAAATGGATCTTGAAACCCTACTAGTCACAAAACATGACCAAAACAAGATCCAACACTAATCAAACACTTAGGGTTTGTCTTTATTTATTTTTGAATTAATTTGGAATTAAGCCCAAAAATGAACTTGTTCCAAATGACCTGAAAATTTTATGTAAGCTTCCTTATGACAAATTAGTGTACCAAAACAAATTTCATAATTTTTGGAATTATACAGTGACCTACAAAAATCATGGAAATTGCATTTATCAATTAATGGACTGAATATTTGAACATTAAAAATTTATTCAAATTTCAAGTTTCAAATTTTTAAACCATACTAGAACATGTACAGAAGCTACACACAAAATTTCAGAATTTTTGGAGCTATGAAGAATTTCCTACAAATTCCCAAAGTTTTAGCACTATTCACAAATTCAGAAAATACAAAATTGCACTGTTCTTCTTCCTCACTCGCACTGACAGCCAGGCCCCACTGTCAGTGACTCAAAGCAGACGCACGGCGGCGTGGTCAGTTCCGATCGGCAAAACGCGCCGACGGTGATTCTCCGGTGAGATGGACTGCACCAACATGATCTACACCATGTCGCGAATCTAACCCAACCCTCAGAACAGCAACAGGCACACCAGATGGAACCCTACGCCGGCCATGGCGACTCGGACTCGACGGCGGTCGACGTAGCTATGGCTACGGTGCAGTAGAGTCAAAAGAAGAGCGAGCATCACGCTCAGGAGCTCACCGTGATCACGAGGGTGTACTTGGTGCAGACGGAGGCGTACTGAATCGCCCTGGCCACGGTGAGGTGAGTCGCGGCGGAGCTTCGGCCGGCTCCGAAGAAGACGACGTCGCGCGGTGGCGCCGGACTGCCAGGAGCGCCACGATTCAGGCTTGGGAGGAGCAGAAAGACGAGGCGGAGCTACTGGCGGATGCTACTGACTTAGGATGCTATGACGGCGGTGAATTTCGCGAGCGCAGTGAGGTCGTCGGCGGTGAGCAGAGGCAGGAAAGGAAGAGAGGGACGACGACGGTACGGCTATTTATAGCCGGGAGGAGCTCGTCTGGCTTCGACAGCACACGACGAAGATGCCACGGCGATGGCAGCGTGTCACCACGCGTGAAAGCGGCGAAGAAGGTCGGCGGCAAGCAGCTCGGTGGCGGTGGCGTCCTGTTCCGGTTGGATTTTGAATTTTGAAATAATTACAGAACTAGCCACTGCGTCCATTTTTCAAATTACTCACAATTTTTCTAAAGAAGTTGAAAATCTCCAAAAATGAAAGTTGTTCAATTTTTCAAACTCTACAACTTTGCTTCTAGGAATATTTTCAAATTCTGCCTCCATTTTGAAATTTGAATTTGGGGTGCATTTGAGCATTTGAATCATTTCAAAATTACTCCAAATTTTATATGTAAACTTGAAAAACTTTGAATACCAAAGTTGATCCACATAAAATAAACTCCAACTTTGCTTTTTGCCTCTACCCCAAATTCCACATGGATTTTGAATTAGTCAAAAGGGGCAAAAAGGACTTTATAATTTGAATATGAATTCAAATTTGATTTGTCTTCCTTTTTCTTAAATTTTGATTTTTGACCAGTAACATGGCCCATTAGGGTTATTTAAGTCAAATGACACATGACCTCACATGATCACATGAATTTTGACCCTTGTAGTCATGATCTTTATTTAGGGTTTCGAATCACATCACATGAAATAACAACATTATGAAATAAACCTTATTTAGTGAATGCATTCAAAACTTTATACTAAATGAATGCTTTGCAATGCATATGATGACATGTCAAATTTTAGTACTAGGTCAAAACACCAGAGGTGTTACAAAGCCCCTATAGGACCATGCCATTTGCGTGCTCGACCTGCCCGTTCGTTCGGGGATGCACGACGGCGGCCCAATCGACCCGAATGTGGTATTCATCGTAGAATCGAAGAAACTTTTTTCTGGTGAATTGCTTGTCGTTGTCCATGATGATGGAGCTTGGGACTCCAAAGCGATGGTGGATGTCAAGAAAGAACAGCACATCCAGCTCAGATTTGATCATGGAGATCGGCCGAGCTTCTATCCACTTGGTAAATTTGTCTATATGGACAAGCAAGTGGGTGTAGCCCCCAGGCACTTTTTTGAGAGGTCCAACCAGATCAAGCCCCTAGAACTTGAACGACCAGGTGATGGGGATCATCTGGGGTGCTTGGGCCGGTAGGTGAGTCTACCGAGCATGGTACTGACACCCCTCGTATGTGCGTATGATCTACTCGGCGTCAGCTACAACGGTGGGCCAGTAGAAGCCCTGTCGAAACATGTTTTCGACTAGGGTTCTAGGCGTGGCATGGTAACCGTAGATCCCACCATGGATATCATTTAGCAAATGCTTCCCTGTTCGATGGGGATGCTGCGCTGTAGGATCTCAGTGTGGCTTCTCTTGTAGAGTTCGCCCTCCACAAGAACAAAGAAATTAGCACGACGTGCGAGCCGTCGAGCCTCCGTCTTGTCCGTCGGTAGTGCATCATGGAGGAGGTAGTTGAGGTAGAGCGTCCTCCAGTCAACCAGAGGGTCGGGCTATGTCACTGGGTCCTCTTCGAGCTCCATGACTTCGGGGCCGGATGGAGCCAACAGTTGGTCAGCCCCCGGGCCTAGATTGGTCGGACCGTCACTGCCCTATTCAGACTCCTCATAGCGAACCGAGGGCTTGTGCTGGTCACTAGCGAAGATGCCCGTTGGCACCGACTCTCGGCTGGATGCTACTTTCGCAAGCGCATCGACCGCCTCATTGAGATGCCTCGGGATATCATTGAGCTCAAGGCCATCAAACTTGTCCTCCAACCGACGGACTTCTTGGTAGTACGTGACCATCTTGACATCATGGCAGTTTGACTCCTTCATGCCTGGTCGACGACCAACTAGGAATCTCCTCGAATGTCGAGGCATCAGACGTCCAACTTGATGGCAATGCGTAGGCTATTGATGAGCGCCTCATATTCGGCCACATTATTGGAGGAGGGGAAATGGAGACGGACCATGTACCTCATGAGTACCCTGAGGGGGGACACAATGACTAGCTCCGCACTAGCACCCTTCTTCATCAGTGATCCATCAAAGTACATTGCGCGGTACTCTTGATCGATGACCAACTGTGGCATTTGGACCTCAGTCCATTCCACGATGAAATCAGCCAACACCTAAGACTTGATGGCCGTCCAGGAGGCATACGTAATGCCCTGACCCATTAGCTTGAGCGCCCATTTTGCGGTTCTTCCCGTGGCATCCTAGTTTTGGACGACCTCGCCGAGAGGGAAGGACATCACGACTATCACTGGATGTGACTCGAAGTAGTGCCGTAGCTTCCTCTTGGTGACGAGGACGGTGTATAGAAGTTTCTAGATTTGGGGGTAGTGGGTCCTTGAGTTGGATAGGACCTCACTAATGAAGTACATAGGTCACTGTACTTTGAGGGCGTGCCCCTCTTCTTCCTGCTCTACCACCAGGGCAGCGCTAACCACTTGCGTGGTGGCCACAATGTAGAGCAGAAGGGGTTCTCCATCTATAGGAGGAACTAGGATCGGGGCTTTCATCAAAAGTAGTTTGACCATGTCAAGTACCTCTTGGGCCTCAGATGTCCATTTGAAGTGGTTGGCCTTCTTTAGAAGTCGATAAAGGGGGAGACCTCATTCGTCGAGGCACGAGATGAAGCAGCTGAGTGTGGCAAGGCATCCTATAACTCGTTGTACTCCCTTCATGTTCTTAATTGGGCCCATCCTTGTGATGGCTGAGATCTTCTCTAGGTTTGCTTCGATGCCATGCTCAGAGATAATGAAACCAAGCAGCATGCCCCTCGGGACCCCAAAAACGCATTTCGCAGGATTGAGTTTCATGTCGTTTGCTCGGAGTTTTGTAAAGGTCTACTCAAGATCGGCTATGAGGTGGTCAGCCCGTTTGGACTTGACCACGATATCATCAACGTAGGCCTCAACGGTCCACCCGATGAGGTTCCCGAAACACTTAAGCATACAACGCTGGTATGTGGCCCCATCATTCTTCATACCGAACGACATTGTGACATAGCAGAATGATCTGAAGGGGGTGATGAAAGATGTCACGAGCTGATCGGACTCTTTCATCATGATTTGATGGTAACTAGAGTACGTATCAAGGAAGTAGAGGGTTTCGCATCCTGAGGTATAGTCAACTATTTGGTCTATGCGCGGCAAAGGAGACGGATCCTTTGTGCATGCCTTGTTGAGACCCATGTAGTCAATACACATCCTCCATTTCCCACTCTTCTTTCATACAAGAACGGGATTGGCTAACCACTCTAGGTGGTACACTTCCTTGATGAATCCGGTCGCCAAAAGCTTTGCGATTTCCTCACCGATGGTCCTGCATTTCCCCTCATCGTAGCGACACAAGCATTGTTTCACCGGCTTGGAGCCTAGGCGGATCTTCAAGGCATGCTCGGCGACTTCCCTTGGAATGCCTGGCATGTCCGAGGGTTTCCACACGAAGATGTCTCTGTTGGCGTGGAGAAAGCCAACAAGCGCGCTTTCCTATCTGGAGGAAAGCGTGGTACCAATGCGCACCATTTTTCCCTCGGTGCTCTTGAGGTCTATGAGGACTTCCTTAGAGCCTTCTGCTGGCTTGAAGGACCCGGTCAACCTTTTAGGGTCGAGCGCTTCTTCGGTGACCTCTTTTCTGATGTCCGCGAGCTCTCCGGAGGCTACGATCGCTGCGGTGTGATCGCAACACTCGACTTTGCACTCGTAGGCACGCTGAAAGGATGTGCCGACGGTGATGACCCCACCTAGGCCTGACATCTTTAGCTTGAGGTAGGTGTGGTTAGGGATGGCCATGAACTTCGCATAGCATGTTTGCCCTAGGATGGCGTGGTAAGTTTTGTGGAACCCCACCACTTCAAAAGCGATAGTCTCTGTCCTGTAGTTGGACGGACCCCTGAAAGTGATAGGAAAATCGTTCTGCCCAAGTGGCATGGCCTGCTTTCTAGGCACGATGCCATGAAAGGGCGCTCTGGTTGGCTGAATGCGCGCTCGGTCAACACCCATAGCGTCGTGCGTCTCGACGTACATGATGTTGAGGCCACTGCCTCCATCCATTTGTACTTTGGTGAGCCACTTCATGCCGACGATTGGGTCGACCACGAGCGGGTATCTCCCTAGCTATAGGACGCTCTCCGAATGGTCGGTCTGATCGAAGGTTATAGCGGACTTTGAGCACCGGAGGAAGGCAGGTGTGGCCGGTTTGGTCGCATAGACCTTGCGACACGTGATCTTTTGGTGACGTTTGGAGTCATAGGCCTCCGATCCTCCAAAGATCATGAGGCAGCCATCTGGTGTTGGAAAGCCATCGTCCTTTGCCTTGGTGTCATGGTAGGGTTGGGGTCCTTCCCATGCTCCCCTTTGTTGGAGCCTCCAAACAAGAACCGCCTCATAAGGTTGCAGTCCTTGTATAGATGCTTGACCGGGAAGGCATGGTTCGGGCATGGCCCCTCGAGTAGTTTTTTTAAAATGGTTTGGAGTGCCCTCCGTGGGCTTATGACCACCCCTACGGTCAGCGGCGGCCACGAGCCAGCCCTCGCGCCGTTGCTTCTTGTTCTTATTTTTGGCGGGACGATTGGAGGCACCTTCGCCGACGTTCTCGTCTTGCCTTGCCATTGAGGTGATCGAAGATCGCTCTGGCCGCTTCTTCACCCAAGGCATGGCTAGTGGCGATGTCAAGGAGTTCCTTGGTGGTTCGCAGACCCTTGCGTCCCAGCTTGTGAACCAGAGACTTGTAGGTGGTCCCAGATAGGAAAGCCCCTATCACGTCGGCATCGGCGCCGTTAGGTAGCTTGTTGACGCTAGATGTACCCATGGAGGGTCTCACTGACCTTGTGTCGGTAGTTTTTGAGGTCCCATGGGTTCCCAGGGCACTTATATGTGCCCTGGAAGTTCCCCACTGAAAGCTCTAGCTTGGTTTTGGTAAATTGATGAAACCCTAAGTGCTAACCTAGTTTATCAAGTGATCATGAGATAGGTAGCACACTCCAAGTCGTGAAGCAAATGAAGATCATAGCATGATGAAGATGTTGCCATGGTAATGATCAAGTGCTTCAACTTGGAAAGAATAAAGAGAAAAACAAAAAGCTCAAGGCAAAGGTATAAACCATAGGAGCTATTTTGTTTTGGTGATCAAGACACCTAGAGAGTATGATCACATTTAGGTTTGATAGCCGTACTATTAAGAGGGGTGAATCTCGTATCGGAATGCGGTTATCAAAGTGCCACTAGATGCTCTAACTCATTGCATATGCATTTCGGATCTAGTGGAGTGCTAACACCCTTGAAAATGTTTGTGAAAATATGTTAACACATGTGCACAAGGTGATACACTTGGTGGTTGGCACATTTGAGCAAAGGGTTAGGAACTTCACCTGTGGAGTGTCTGCCCGTAGAGTGCGAACAGTCCGACTGTTCCATCAGTGCCCTAGACAGAAAAGACGGAGGTAACTGTAAGTGACCGAACACTGGTCTCGGTTGGACCGGTGTGTCCGGTCAGTGGCAGTAGAGGGCGTGTGTTTCGGTCTTATGACCGGATGCTGGGTTGCTCAGCGACTGGACATTGGAGGCAGGGTTCGGTCCTATTGTCGGGCAGTGCATAGAGGCTAGGGTCTCTGACCGGACTCTAGTAGGGTCCGGTCGTACATGACCAGACGCGTCCGGTGGGCAAAATGCATTTCTGGAACCTTACTGGAAACGACCAGACGCAGGTGGCTCAATGTCGAGACACGTGGCTGTCGTCGGGCGACCGGACGCTGAGGTCCAATGTCTGGTCAACATGACCAGAGCATCCGGTCAGCCCGTGTTGTGCCCAGTGAAGGGGTACAACGGCTCTATTTCATGGGGGCTTCTATTTAAGCCCCATGGCCGGTTCAAGCTCACTCTGTTGGCCATTTGCATTGACATAGCAACCTTGTGAGCTTAGCCAAAGCCCTCCCACTCATCTCCATCATTGATTCATCATCTTTGTGAGATTGGGAGTGAATCCAAGTGCATTGCTTGAGTGATTGCATCTAGAGGCACTTGGTGTTCGTGTTTCGCTATGGATTTCGCTTGTTACTCTTGGTGGTTGCTACCACCTAGATGGCTTAGAGCAGTGAGGATCATCGAGCGGAGGTTGGTGATTGTCTCCGGCTCTGATCGTGGTGATTGTGAGGGGTTCTTGACCTTTCCCCGGTGGAGAGCCAAAAGGTACTCTAGTGGATTGCTCATGGCTTGTGTGATCCTCATCTTGTGTTGGTTGTGCGGCACCCTATTGAGGGTTTGGCGTGTGAAGCCAATTAGCGCGTGAACCTCCAAGTGAGTGAATCGCCACAATGAGGACTAGCTTGTCGGCAAGCAAGTGAACCTCGTTAAAAATCATTGTGTTCATCATTGATTCCGAGGTGATTGGTCTTCATTGTTATTCATCCTTGTGATTGATTGGTTCCTTCATCTACACGGCGGTATAACCTTCTTGATCACTCTCATTACATTACCACAAACTAGTTGTCAAGCTCTTTAGTGTACCTATGTGGCAGAACCTCCTAAGGAATTGGGCCCACATGCACCTATCGTGTCTTAACAGACCTCGGATAGCGTACATGAGTTCCCAACAACTCAACAGGTCTATCGGGTGTCCTCGGGAAACCCGAATCATCCACGATTCTCTTTTCAAACAGGATCCCAATCACAGTCATTGCAGATTACAACATTTTATTCAAATATATATACCAGAGTAAAGATAGCGGAAGTCTTAGGATAGTATTATTACAAACCAGTTGTTTTCAAACTTACAATACCATAAGTATCATACGACCATAGTAGCGGGATAATATTACATTAACTTTATTTATCATACAAACTAGTGCCTTGTCCAAAGGCCATTCATTACTCCTCATCATCATCGTTGACTTCAAACACTGACATGCAGCAGGGACCAAAACAAGCCTGCGCATGCGACTCACCTGCAACAAGGGTTAACAAACCCTGAGTACAAAGGTGCTCAACAAGACTAACCCGACGTAACGGGGTTGTAAGACTTTAGAGATGCAGGGATTTGGGGCAAGGTAAGGATGTAGCAAGATTCAAAAGTTCTTTGCCAAAAGCTTACTATCCTTCATTCTATTTTCAAGTTTACCACTAAGTTCTTTTAGTTCATTATCTCAACTAAATATACATTTCCCATATTCCATTCCTTCTCATTCCATTCTTTTTCTCATATTTTAGTAATTCACCAGTACTACATTGCTTCTATAATGAATCGAGTCTCCATATCCGCGGAGCGCCGGCAATTCGA